>NC_069120.1:36118744-36408744 GCF_025612915.1 Magallana angulata | reverse complement strand
TAGATGTTCATTGATGTGCACTATCTAATAACATTTAAATTTATAGGACCATTGGCCATGGATTTACGTATGATAGAAACTGTGATTTTGAATTGAAATAGCAGTACGATACGCTAATTGTAGGAACTTGCCTAGCACCACTAGCTATAATGATGTCAGAATGATATAATAAAAAAAGTACTATATATATACAAGAGTTTTGACTAGAAATTAATCCGTAATTAATTGAAATTTTTCTCTAGATATTTTTTTTTCAAAAAAAAAATCTGTAAGCCTACATGTATTGTACTTCAAGGGCGTTGGCACAGGGGCCAAAAATGATTTATGTTTTAAATTAAGACTAAAACGATTTTTTAGCGGTAATCAGTGTTCATTGGAGCGGCGAAATGTTGATCTATCAAGTTGTTTACAAACTTCCATCATCACAAACCGCGCACAATGTAAATTATCCTCTTCCACCTTTGTAGGCTACACGATGATGTACTTTTCCTTCAACCCCCCCCCCCCCCCTTCCAATTGAAAACTGGATTCGCGCAAGAATAATGACCCTTTTGTCCATACAATGTACGGTGTATTTATTACACGTATGCTATAATGGCACAGAAATTTCATAAAAATTAGTTTACATGTACATGTAACATGGAAAATATCACCCATTGTCAAATATATATAAGAATAAGAAAAGTGCCAGCAGTCTAAATGCCAAATTAACTGGATTGTCTAAATGATGACCTTCGCCAAAATTTTATATATTCGCATTTTTAAAATGAAAACCACAATTATCACAGATAGAATAGCTTTCGTTGGGTGTCCTTACAATGCCGAAGGAAGATAAAATACTTTATTTGATTGTATATCTTTCTTAAATGTACAAAACAAAATGTACAAAACCCTATAACTCTATAGACCTAATGCTGTCTGGGGATGATGCTGAAAAATATTGTTTTATTTATTTTTTACATGAATATATTGTAAAATATAAAGATATAAAAGATTTCAAAATAATAATCAATATTCAACAATATCATTTCAATGCTGTGTATCTATAAATTTGGTAAATCTAGTCATATAGTAGTATAATTTCAAGTCTTTAGCTACTGGTCTGAAAAAAACTTTGGATTGATAAACTGTGTATGATTATGTATGGGTATATATTTTTGTTGCGAGAAAAATTCATAACGTCAAGCTAGGTGCCTGTGTCGCAGTCAGCATACTCGAATACACTATGCTGAAAAACAAGGTCTTGTTGACTGTAAATCAGAATACATGTATTTAAATTTGCAAATGGCAATGCCTCACAGGATTTGATCACGTGACCAACCAAGTTCAAATCCCAATGAACTTTTTAACTTGCTGTTTATTTCTTAAATAATGTTTTCGCCAGGGATATAGATATATATATTATCGTTATACTTTTATGTTAAATACTGAAATCTGATTGGTTAAGACGCAGTTCATAATCCGTTCTATTACCCTCAGCGTTAGCAACGCACTTAGCAACGGGTAACATTAAAAATTGTTACATGCGCGAAAATTATGCGCGTACGGTTCGCTGTAGAATTCACGTTATTCCTATATAAAAGCAGTAAAATTGTCTTAAAATTTAAGACATTCAGTATAACAAAATAAATAGTGCCTGTTTGGGAGGATTACAGTTGAAATTCGCGTCGGTTGACAATGGTTTCCTCGGGGTGTCAATTTCAACTGTTACCCTCCCAAACAGGCACTATTTGTATACGAGCAGCAGACTTTTTTTTCTGTTACAATTAGTTTGACCTCAAACAATTAATACAAAATTAAAACATGTCTGAAAATACATTTTTTTTTTTGTGAAAGGAACCTGGATACGATTTGATATCAAAATTTGTTATTCTAATATTTATTGGGTTTTTTTTTTTATAAAATGGTTTACTTGTACATTTTGAAAGACTGAACAAAATATGAATGCTAGAATTCAAGATACAAGCGAGAAACAGAGGTAATTATTCATTGCTATGTTAACAAAGACCGAGTCTTATATTTGTGTACAAATAGTGTAAAGAAATTATTATTTCTTTGATAAAATGACACGTCGTGACAAACAAGATAGTTCATAAATAATTTTATAATTTAGAACAAAAGAAAGCAACATTTGATTTAATTTTTAGCCTTTACTCATAATATGCCAGTGTATACCAAGGGTCATTTTTCAACAAGATTGATTTTTTTTTTTTTTATCTTTACTCGTTGAAAAATGACCTTGTTGAAAATGAACTTCAACTGGATTTGAACTGTCTTTAAACATTGCGAACACTGCGCCTGATACTATTTCTACGCATAGTGATCTATTTTAAATCAATAGGAGCTTCAATTTGTATATGCTTTTTTTTATTAAAAAAAAGGTTTCGTCAAATTCGTGTGAAGAAAACTATATTTAGTGATTTGAATTAATTGAATCGAAATTAATGTATCGGTGTCCTGTACAACAGTAAAGTTGTTAAATATTCCATCATGCGGAACTTCTTATTCCTAGAAAATAAACGATTTTTTCTTATAGTAACATGACAGTAACATTATCATATTAGCACATTTTTACAGCAAAATAAACTACTGAAAAATAACAGTTTTCAAGATAGATATAGATAGCGACATGTATACTATAGCATTGTACTGGAATGAGTATGAATGGAAATGTATATATACAGCCTCAAACCACTAGCGTTTCCAAAATACACATACATAGTACCAAAATTACGGATTACAGGAAAATGAACTTTAAAAAATGATTGCTGTAAAACTTTTCTTTTTAAAGAATTCGAATGCAATAGCAATAGTCTACTGTCATAGTGTATAGTTTACATGGTATCGTAAATATGTAAATTTTGCTGTAAATTTATTAGGAGGATATAAATATAATATTAAATCTTACTGTTTATATATATACATGAATTTCGTGTAACCATGTAAACCAAGAAACAAAATTATTCTTATGTTAAAACACAAAATGATCTGAATTAACTGTATTTTTTTTATTGAATAAATCAAAGATATAAATATCAGTTCTTTAATATGTGTTTATTTGCTGTTGAATTTAGATCCGGTTTCATGATCAAAATTCTACGATGCTGGTCAATTTTGAACGAACTATGGTCTTTATTCGCCACCTTTGCTCTTGATATTCAATGTTAACAAATGATCCCCGGGTCAATTCTTAAACCCAAAGCAAAAATGTTCGTTACAACTATATTACACCAATTCATACAACACATATGTAAAAAAGAACCGGACTCCAGCTTTGAGCACATCAAAGATTTTAGACTCTGTACATGTATCTTGCTTGTAGCTCGATATTTGACTTTCAAATCTTGACAAAGCATTGAAAATACACAAATCAAGCATTCTAGATATTAAAAATGGAAATAAATTAATAAATAAACAAAATTTGATAACTTTAAAGTCAAGTCGTGTCTAGGTCCCTGATCAATACCATGTGTTACACTATTGGTTTGATTGTCAATGAGTCCATGTATATAGTCATGGACTCACTGACAATGAAATTGGAAAACCAAGAAATTAAAAGTGTAATAGGCCTATATGGTAATTGTGTTTTTAACCAAAAAAAAAAAAATGTATTTTCAGACATATTTCAATACTCCAATGTTAACGTCAAACTAACGGCAAGTAATTATTTTGTCTCGCATAGCATATTTTTTGTATATATGATATTCGAATGTGCTGACTTTGAGTCCGAAAAATATGCTGCATGGCGCCACAGGCACCTGACGTAATATATTTTTCTCATAATAAAAATATATACCCCCACAATTCGCATGTATTCTAAAGGTAGGGGTATATATATTTTTATAAAAGGGACATTACTATTGTCATTACTGTTTACGTCGATGAATGTTTGTAAACTCTAGATACAGTATATAAATAGTGCCTGTTTGGGAGGGTAACAGTTGAAATTGACACCGCGTCGGTTGACAATGGTTTCCTCGGGGTGTCAGTTTTTGGAGTAATTGTGGAGCAATTTTGGAGTTGCATAATAAAAAATATATATAAACGCAGATTTACAACTTCTTTTTTTAAACTATTGTAAAATGAATATATAGTATTTAACAATTAAAAGCAGTTATAATTAATAACCTTTTGATAGTCGAGCCATATAATTTCATATTTTCATACGCCATTGTAAAATATTAATCTAATAAATTGATTGATGCATTTTTCTTATATCAAATCATATTTAAGAATGTAGACAATGATTTGATTTTATATTTTATGATATATGTATACTAGTATAAGATTTGATTTGATTAATACCGGTAAGAAAATGTTGGCCGCATCGATACTAAGTTTTGTGCCGGACAATTATGCCAGTGTGGAAGTTTTGCACCCGGGTCGTAAGAATCTGCATGTATGGATAAATTCAAATATGCCATATGATAGACCATTTCCCAAAGGGTTTATAACAACCCTTGCTAGGCCTAAAAAATTGTGTGTTTATATAGGGTAACACCGATGAAAAAATTAGGTTAGGTAGGTAGGATTTTTTTATTCATATATATATATTTTTTTTTTGCTCGAGGTCATAAATACAATCATAAAATCCGAAGAATATTTGCTTGTGTAATGCATGTATTTAAAAACAGGGTATAAATGAAAATAATATGAAAATCACAATCAGATGAAAGCAGACACTAAAAATGGTAGGATCGGGGCATTTTTGTAGGTGAGGTCGGCTTACCCTAAACACACAATATATATTTTTAAAATTAAGTATCACACCTGTCAGGTGAGATATTTTACTTTAAAAAATAAATTTCAACAGGGAGATATTATTCCCACAGGAAAATATAGATCTCCCACAGAAAAAACGTTAACAATTTTCTTATAGGATATTTGGAATTTCCTACATTAATAAAAGAGCTTCCTACAGGAATTCAAATTCCGATAGGATTTGAAAAAAAAAATCACACGTGATTTTTAAAAACCCGATATAAATTCTTAATTTCCTATTTGAAAACATCTTCCCACGTCAAGGGTTTCTGATCTGCTCCGCTCTAGAGTAGAGCGGATCAGAGAAACCCTTGACTTGGGAAGATGATCATATGAAAACTACTGTTCTGTATCCAATTTATGTAGGAGTTATATACTTTTCTTCAATCAAAAAAATAATTCCTGTGGGATTTTTAGAAAATCCTACCGGATTTTTAACATTTCCTATACGAAAATGATTTTTCCGATGGGAAATATTATTTTCCTATTGGATAATACTTTTAAAAGGTAAATATCTCACCTGTTAGGCGAGAAACATGATTTTAAAAAGTTATTTACTCTCTAGACAATGGTCCATCATTTGGTATCTTTAAATGCGGGAGCAAAAATGGCACATAAATCAATATAATAATCCAACACAGTGTTTTATCTTTCATAAAAGGTTCATCAACTCTTTAAAAAAGAACTATTATATATTTAGAAATAGCGTATAGATTTTTATCAGTTCATAGAGTTATTTACATAGAGTTATTTCTCTTCTTTCATGACGTCACAAGCACTAACAGGAAGTCGTCCATAAATCGCCTTCGACATGGATCAACAGACTCCAACACGGTATTCTGATGTCGCTGAGTGAAAACTAGAATCTTCTTGGTGGCAGGGGGTCTCATCAGACATCAAGGGATGCCTTTCTGGACGAGAAAGGAAATTCTTGAACGGTGATCTTTTACTACTTTTCTTAATAACAGTATTTGTTATAAGATTGGACAATACCATTACGATTACAGGGGGTCAAAACAGCTGTGGTTGATCGCCCGTGTATTGATTTTTCTGTTATGAATGATCGGTTATTTACAGACTCAATAATTGTAGAATATTTACTCTGTGAGTTTTCTTTGTTTAATATTTTTAATGAATTGCTGAGTGCTAAAATTGAAAAAATCGAATTGACCGATAAACGAGTGAACCCTTGTTGTGAAATGTGTTGAAACCTTCCAAGCACTACACAATGGTAACGACGTTTCTTAGGTGTCATCAGCTGATCGTCACGTTTATATTAATTATATATGAAGCAATAACCTGGGCAACCTCTCCCACGTATGTTTCCATTAAATTACTGCATCGAGGTCTATATTAGAAGGAGTGTTTATGTAGCATCCATTCTATGTTGTGCTGTTCTATCAAAATCAAATGGTTAACAAACATGTTTTGTCGGGAATTACACTATATCAATATATAGAAGTGCACACCAGGAGTGCCATATATCATTAAAGGATGGCAGTCATTGGCTTACACCTTCCCTTCCCTATTTACTCAATGGATAATGGCTTAACATGGACACTATATGGCATTCATGGTGCACGCATGCCTTGAAGTTTTCAAGAAACGTGAATGTTTATATTTGCTCTTTAAGGGGAAATTGGGGGTCATTAAGAACATAACCGTAAGTTCTTTGTGATTTAGGAGGGGGCATGGCCCGCTAGCTTTCAAGTGTTGGTGCTGAATTTATTTATAATTACACTGTGGTAACCACACAATTTAATGGAAAATCTGCCCCATTCAAGAATTCAAAGAACCCTTCAATTTAGCCTTTAATTTGCAACAATCCACCCTTCTTTGTTAAATACTTTCTGAATTCTAACTATTTCTTGTGAATACAAAGTGCCATCACAGTTATTACTATGATATATAGTAAGGATAATTATATTCTCTCTAAATATATATACATGTAGTTGGTTGGTTTTTTTTTTGTTTTTTTGCAACAAAAATGGATGACTTCCCAGCCAATAAAATGTAGAATGTGTGTCGTATGTGCATGTAGCAGTATACACCACAGGGTCGTAATTTCTTTTAAATAATGTTTTGAAAATAAAAATAACAACCCCCACCCCCGGTTACATATTGTTTTCCTGAATTTCATCAAAATAATTAAGACAAGACCTTTCATCCTCAGTAACAGTAGATGAACAAAGAGAGAATGTTTTGTTTAGGTTTAATGAGACTTACTTTTACTATGATAACAGCAAAAAAGAAAGAAACTTCATCCCACCTTTTTAAGGGACATATGTTTATGACAGCTGCTTCAGTTTACATGTACGAAGTTTCTCTTCGTTGTGGGGGACCAGGGGACCCAAATTTTACAGACCAAAAAATTAGCTTTCAGAGTCTGTGATGTTCGATGGGTAGTTTGCAGCCATTGTCCTCATGCTGATATCTGTAAATCTTCAAATAAAAATTTCCACAACAGTAATACCAACTCAACCTATAATAATGAGCATATCCCACTTTATGAAAAAAAATATTTTATACATATATATACTATTAAACTTTTTTTCCTTTTCGAATGTGTTCAGTTGTTCACGTACCCCATTTCCCTGTTATTTGGTTTCAAACTTTTATTTCATCATCGAAGGTCTGCTCCTAGGTATCAAGCAGATATTTTTTCCTGTTGATCATTTAACACCTGCTCAAAAGCACCTGTAACTTGATGTCCTCATAATATCAGTGTTGAATATAAATATACATAATAATCAATGAAAAATCTGCCTTTCCATTATGCTTTGATGTTATGGACATCAGATGTTTTAGAAAAAACTGCAGGCTTTATTAATAACTGTAATATCAGGTGAGGGAAGGAAAAGGGGAGGGGCTTTCAAATGATACAATATGCATACAATTTCGCTGCTTTGTAAATTATATGAGATCTACTGACAGGTATGAAAGTTTTCCTTTTTATGGTTACCCAGTAAAAAATATCTTTTACGGTACTTACCTATATTTTTGCTCCGGGGATTGTATAGAGGAGATATAGGATTGTAGGTTTTAGATGTACTTGTACAAAAACAAAAAACTGCCGAGAGAAATAGCATGTGCAATATGACACAAAGTTTTAAACATTACTTCATAATATAAATAAAACAATTAAACAAAGATCCTCAACTATGATACTTTGGTATAACAAAGGGGTGACCCCGATGTCCATGCATGAAAAAGATAAGTGTAAATAATCATTGAGCTATTTTAAAACAGATGATATTAGTTTGTAAATGGCCGTGACAAGATCTGCAGATGAATCATAGGCATATGAAGAAGAAAATGCTGTTAATTACCATATGTGAGGGCATTTAGTTTATTAATTAAAAACACAATTGATCACTGCCCGGTCTGGAGAACTTGTGTGGTATAAATAAACTTTACAAAGTTCTTTTAATCTAAGCAGACGTTTAAATGATGTAATTGGAACAAAAGGTGCGTGGCTCAGCTAAAAGTTACGGTGGTATTAAATGGAAGCTAAGAGTCTTAATCTCTGCATGAACAAATATGTTGTACACTGTGTACTCATTAATAAAATGGAATTTATTTTTTCTTTTTCATAATTCTGGGTCTTTGCTACTAAACACAGACTTCTTCTGCTCAAAATTCAAATGGGCAAGTGTCAATCTGTACTCAGTAAAGAAATGTATATTTTATTTTTTTTTTTTTAATTTGAAGGTCTCTGAGATTTAGCGCTGACTTCGGTTGCTCCAATGGGCAAGTGTCAATCTTGCTGTGAGGCAAAAGGACCGACATCCGGTTCAAGGTACCACAATCCCTCGGATTACAGAGCCAGGGGAACAGCGCGATCCATCAGCAAAGAATCCGAGTCCACCAGCACCAGTGTACCAATGATGACCTCGTCTCGCTCAGTGCCGGTCGCATCAGACCGAAAAATCTTTACACCTTATCCGAAACTGCCTCCAATTAAGAAGCCCAGCTTAAATGGAGAAAGCAAACGTTTATCTTTCATTTCCCGTGATTTTTCAGAATCAAAAGTGCATGCTTTGTTTGAACAATACAAAGACGCAGACGATGATGCAATCTTGGCGGAAGGTGTCGAAAAATTCTGTTGTGATCTGGAGGTGAATCCTGACGATTTTATTGTTCTGGTGCTAGCGTGGAAATTCCAAGCCGAAATGATGTGCAGATTTACGCGGGAGGAATTTCTACATGGTTGTAAATCCCTTAAGGTTGATTCCATCAAAGGAATTCAATCCAAATTCACAGAGTTGTTAACCGAAGTGCAAAACAAACAGACCTTCAAGGATCTTTATCGATGGACGTACAAGTTTGGTCTGGACGTTGAGACAGGACAGAGGACTTTACCGATTGATATGGCCCTCAGTCTCTGGAAACTTGTGTTCTCTCAGAATGAACCAAAACTTCTCAGTCGATGGCTCGAGTTTCTGGAGGATCATCCGAGCATCCGAGGAATACCAAGGGACACCTGGGATATGTATCTCAATTTTACAGAACAGGTTTCCAATGACCTAAGTGCATATGATGATACGGAGGCTTGGCCTAGCTTGTTTGATGATTTTGTAGAGTATGAAAATGATAGGCAGAATCAAAATGTGAAAATGATGTAAGTTCACAAACAAAGAAGTATGGTCCCTTTGTCCCAAAATTTTTTTTTCATCTGTTTTATTTTTAATTTCATAGTTTGTTCATGAAATGAACACCTATACAATCTAGATTTTTAGATTAGTTAGTTAGTAAATGTAGTACCATGGTACATACAGATATTGCTCTGTTTGTTCCGATAGCCTAAACACGAACATTTGCAAGGGCAGACACTTTTAGTGTTTGTGTCATTTTTCTCAGAGAGAAACAAAAGAATTGATTTTTTTTGGTTATTGAATACCTTGAATGTGTAGAAAACATGAGTGGCATTCAGCGTTCAAGATTATTGTTCACATTTGCTATTATCTTTCATTTGAGCAGGAGCTTAAACTCCATTGTTTCTGGATGTGAAATCAAAATTTCACTCAAGATAAAGGAAGCATCAACAGTGTGTTGATAATTCAGTTGAAATATGTTGAAGGTAGCCATTTTGTATAGATTTATATACATGCCTATCTTTTGCATTCAGTCTGGCATTGAGGTTTGATATATATGTATAGACAATACTTTTGGAACATGATGCCTTTTTGTTTGTTCATATAGTCAAAAAATGATTTCACTGCCATTTTGACAAAACAACAAGCAGGGAGAAAAAAAGCCATATTCTTATTTGAGAATTTAACAACTGAGTTTTTAACCTCATTGAATCTCATTGTGTCTTATCATAACTCTCTCTCTCTCTCTCTCTCTCTCTCTCTCTCTCTCTCTCTCTCTCTGCATTATTTATTTTTTTCGGAAAACATTTGAAATAGATTTTGATTAAGAAGTGCGAAGAAATATGAGTTTCATTTTTCATTTGTATGCAACAGTTATTTGGATGTATACTGTACATGTAATTTCATTTTTATCATCACACACATATTTTGTCAGTTACCATGGTTACTGTAGTTGATTACATTGTTAACTTTATGCACTTTGTACATCCATAAGTTGCATCTCCCCCTGTGCTTAATATATTTGAATTGGACTCCCCTTCCAATGTTATGATTCTGCTAAGATTCAGCTTTTTCTCTCTCCAGTGTTGTCTCTAAAAATTGAAGTAGAAGGAAGAAACAAAAAAGTAGAAGGGGGGTCTGGGGGTCTTACTTATAAATAGCTATACATTGTGTTGAAATGCAATGAAAGTCGAGTAATTAAAGCATTATAGGCGGGGGAATTCCCCGTCTCCCGGGTCTTAGAGACAACCCTGTCTCTCTCCCCCCCCCCCCCCCCCCTTGTCCCCCCAAATCTAAATCTTTGTTTGTTGCCTTGACCCTCCCCCTTCCCAGTTTATGACCAAAAAGATGCATGTAGTTGTCAGACTTTTTTCAGTGCACTAGTTTTGGAGTGAATTGCACCACCACTATGATGTAACTGTGCCAGCTCTTTGTGATTGACTCTGAACATTGTTATTGATTTGTGGATTCAAAGAACTGAAGTAATGGAGAGTAGACAGCTTTAACTAGGGCCCTAGATCACAGAAATATTGAAACAGGTTTCCATGAAACAAATATCACCTAGTTTCTAGTTATGTGGGAAGTTTAACAGATTTAAAAGAAAAAAAAAATCATTGTCTGTGTATGGATTGGGATTTTTTTTTTTTTTAAAAACAAATTATGAATCTAGGGGGAAAAATCAATGCAATGGTAAATTATGTTTTGGATGTTGATGTTCAAGGTTAACTTGTTTTGTTTTTTGTGCATTCTTTGATAAAAGTCTTAGGAAAATGGAAAGCTGAGAAAATGCTTTTGTCGGGATTAAAAGTATAAGATTCATAAATGGAGGTATTGATAGTGCTATATTGCAATTGTAAACAATATCTCTTTCCTCTAGGGCTTTGTACAAACTTGTCTCAACTCTTTGGAGAAGGAAATAAAATATGCTTTGGAAAGATGCTGGTTGAAGATAACTTGGAGGACATTGTTTCAAAATTTTCCACATGTTTAAAACACTGTTACATATATAGGGATGGTATCTGATGTACGGTACATGTTCTGGGTAAATTGTAACGGTTATTTTTAGAATTACTCCAAGGGGTTTTTTAAGAGGCCGGGTTACATGTATTTTCAGAAAAAAAGGAAGGATACAAATAGTTAATGACATTCAAGGGGAAAATTGTCACATTACATAACCGAGGATAAAGAATCCATGTTTGCTCATTTGTACAAGCACATGCATGTTTTTGTTGTAGATTTTTTGTTCATGCACATGTAGGGTTTCTGGTTTTCCCTCAGTATTTTGAGAAATTTTATAAGGAAATTGAGGGGAAAAAGCAATCTAAAATCCGCTCAAAGTAGATCGCTACACAAAGATCTAGCGAGCTGTGTCAATTAAGGGCTTATCATGCAGGCTTACTAAGAAATTATTATGTTATGTTATTAATCAGGATCATAAATGAAGCATTAATTTTCCTTGTCTTTTTTTGAATGAGTATACTCGCTATACTGCAGGTGTATGTATTATTTTTTTGAAATGGGAGTTATTGCCCTTCATACAAAGGAATTGCAGAGCTTTTTGCATTTGCACGTGCACTTCGAGTATATAAAGAAACATTTCTAGTACAGACCAGGTGTGCATGTACATGTTTATATTGCTGTCAAAAAAAATTGTTAGTTGACTTGTGTAGGGGTTGAAATGGAAGGGGGGTGGTGTGGAGGTACATGTAAACTGCATGTTCCAAATTTCGAGGTGATGTCATTATTATAACCTTAAGCTTGAAATGATAAAATGTTATCATCGATATAATTAGGATAAATAGGAGATAGGAATACATAAGATCCATCATCAAAGCATTGTCTCAAAATCATAAAAAGATTGAGAAATTGTCAGTTATATTAGTTCTTTTATTTTCTTGTAGTGATTTATTACAATTATAAAAACTTCAGATTTAAGGAGTTGAGACTATACTGCTATCTAAAAAGAGTATGTAGTATATTTGATTGTTGAATTTTATTCTTACTGATTCCATCAATGTCCGTCCAAAAAAACAAAAACAATTCTAGTCGGAGAAAAATACAAGTCGAAATTCATTCTCGCTGAATATTCATGTACATGTAATGTAGATTAGCAAAATTACAATTAACAAATTACAAAGAAGATTAAGTAACTGTTATACATATTTATGTATAAGGTCTTTAATGACAATTTTTTCTCTCCTGTTTTGGTACATATGTACTAAGTTTAGCTCTTGTAGGTCTTCACATAATTGGTCATTTGTCTTTTAAAAGAGCATGCAATGAAAGTGAAAAAAAAACAACAACAATAAATTAAAGATCGGAGTGACAAACCCATCATTCAACCATTTCTACTTGGATGTGTTAAGCTTGTATAATAGCTATAGAGACCTCCAAATCTCTCTCCTACCAAACTATTTTTAAGTTTGTAGAGTTTATCGTAGGTCAAGTAGTCCAGAAATAGAAGCAATCTCTATAACGTTTTCTCATTAGGGACATAAAAACTTTTGATCATTCACTGGAAAGCCAATACTATTGATCCAAAGGTTTTGCAAAGGAGGTCAATACTATCCCATTCCATTATAAGGCCACCTTTGAAAAATTGTTTGTTTGCCATTATCTGATTTCCGGTTTTAACTTGGAATCTGTTGTTTGGGAAAAAATTTTTAAAAAGTTCTACGAAAATAAAAAAAATTGTGATTAGATCATGAATTAAAGTGCTCAGTAAGTTCATTAGTGGGGTAATCTTTCTTGAGTTGGTTGGAAGAACACAAAATATTTTAAAGATGGCCTTAAATCTATAAATCTATTTTTTGAAAAACTTCTCACTTTGAAAATCTATGATCAACTTCAAAAGATTTGATGAACTTATTCTGTCCGGAAAAAACATGAAAACGATTTGACTAATTTGTTTTTTGTTTGTTTTTTTTTTTTTACTGTTCAAAATGACTGGATACTATTATGGTAATCCAACTCTCCTCAAAAGCTTGTCACCTGCAAGCAGAAATTGATTTTCTTCTGGATTTGGTTTGTTTTTTTTTTCTTTTCCATGGTTTTAAGAGATATTGTCATGTTATAAGAAAGTTGCCATAGTAATAACCTCTGATAATATTAATATACATTGACTGAACACTACTGGGAAATGAATAAATCTTCTTGACATCAAAGTAATTTAGCCACACACCAAAACATGTCATGCGCAATTGTCTGCCATACTTTTCTCTCCTTCTCTCTCGTTTTGTTTTGGCGGAACATCTAACCTTTAGAAAAAAAATTGATCGAAAACCTGACCCTTTTTTTTTTTTTCAGCAATGCCTTAAGTCTCAGAAAACTTATCAGTTTTCGTCATCTTTTCCTTCAGATTTTTTTTTTGTGGCCAAAATTCATGTACTAGCTGTGTAATTGCAAAAATCATCATTTATGGGCCATTCATTTTGTTTTGTGCTAAGAGAAACAGAGATCTTTATAACATGCATAGTATTGATCCATGTGTTTGAAAGTTATTTATTTTGTACTTGCATGAGAAGAAGATTATCAAAGAGAGCGCTTGCTAGTTTATGTTTTAATACAATAAGACAACAAAAGAAGAATATGTCGGTTATTGAGTGATGATGGTACATTGTATTTTAATAAAAAATGTCAATTTTAATGTTCAGTCTTTCAAAGTGTTAGGAATGTAAGAAATGTATTTATAAAGTAGTATCTTTGGTCATTGATTAATGAGTGTGAACAGGTTTACATTTATATATTTATAGAGAGGGTTTTTTTTTTTTTTTTTTTTTTTTACTTTTCATTCTTGTAAGCTTGAGTGTAAGGTTATAATGTTGAGATGTAAAAGAATGAATAGTCTATGATAGATACGAAGTAAGCATAATACAATGTGAAGAAAACAAACTTACAGGGAAAATAAATTGGTTAGTTTTGTCAAAAAATAAAATATTTTCAAAATGTGAACTTAAGTTCATTTAGCAAATTAGGTACACATTTATCTAGGTGCAAACAGTGTACATTTATAAACAAAATATATATTGGACAGAAAATGTATATCGGACATGAAAAAACATTTTGAATGAAGTAGATTAGCACTTGCTTTTATTGCTTATTTTTTGCTTCAACCTGCTACCTGTATTCGTCTATCAGTTTAAAGTATGTGTGCTATATATGTATCTTCATCACGGCAATCTCACGGTTTTAAACTTGCATTTTGTCGCGCAGCTTACAGAATTGTTTGTTACAATTGTATTATATTCTGGACCAACCTTTGTGATATATGTTTGCTTGCTATTGGATGAATTTAATATTTCTGTGAATTATTTTTTTTCTCAACGTTGTGATAATTAACATTTCTGTGTAACAATTAATATACATTAATTATTAGGCTTTTTTGTTTTAATAGAGTATTATTCTTGGAGATATGATTGTATTAGAACGATGCCATCTAGTTGTGCAATATGGAAAAGTGATGATCATTCATGTAAGCCATAAATAAACGAGAGAAGAAATTTGATATTGAAATAAAAATACATACATGTGCATGTAGATAGAAAAAGTGATATTTTTTTTTTCAATTATCTTATGGTGAGTTTTCAAGGACAATATTTTTAAAAAAAATTATTCAACTTGACAATGCCTATTTTTTTCACCATTTTTAAAAATAGATTAGAAGTTTTGTTAATAATGATGAATGTATGCCTTTTCAAACACAAGAAGGTTTTTGGGGTGTTTTATTTTGTTGTAAAAAATGAACAACCCACAGAAATTTTATGCTTGTTATATATGATTTAAGATTTTCATAATACTTCTAGTCATTATATGTTTGTAGTGCACTTATCAAGAGAGAGAAGTTGTCATTCTGTTTTGTTCGTACAATCATTATATTGTAATGGTAATGCATCATGATTATTATTTTATGTGATGTTTTAACCCTGTGTTTTACAGTAAATTTATATGAAAAAAAAAACGAAGAAAGATTGTTATGGCGTTTTGATATTTCCTGTAAAGAAATAACCTATGTTTCCATATGTAGACAAAAAATCTTGAAGAAAAAATTTAATAAGTAGATGTTGTTGAATACAAGATTCTTTTAATGCATGCAAGTCTCATGCGCGGATCTAGAAGGGGGCCGGGGAAGAAAATTCAGAGACCCCCCCCCCCCCCCCAATCACCCCCGCCTCTGCGGAAATCACGATACTCCTTTGCAGCACCCCACCCCTCCACCCCCTTCTTGCGGAAAAACATAGGATCCGCATTTGGGTATTTTCTGGTATTTATAACCCAAGTCGCATGACGCTTTATGGCGCACACGTGATCTCATTAAACGTAATCACCCCATATATAACGCGCTGTCTAGACGATTTGATGAATGACGTCCAGGGATTTTCTTATGTCGACGTTTAGTGTTTTAAGGTCGTTTTCTCTGACATGACCAGGTTACACGTGATAAGCTTTTTCGTGTCTGGAAATAGATTAATCGCAATATCTCGGGCCTTTCCGGTAGAGCTCGGTTGCCCGAATAGCTGCGATTGTGTAATAGATTATCACTTTCTATATTATAAGTAAGGCAAGATTTTTAACACGATTGCTATATAACAGATTCTTATGTGTACGCACACATGTTTTTCGAAACAAATCGGAGGATATAATTGACAATATACATTTATAAATAGATATTATAAGGTTAGATTGTTGCTATTTTTTAACATTAATGTATTATACATAGAAGAGGGACAGAGAAAGAATGGAAAAAAATAGCAATCTAAGATTTGCATACATATTATTGCATTAGTAATGAAATTTTTTTCTTTTGTATAAAAAAAAAAGTATCTGATTATTTACTAATAATTTGACCTGTATTTTTTCAATTGTGATATTTGGAATATCGGTTAGTCGTAATAAATCTTCTAATTCTCAGCACTCCTATCAAAAAATCCTAACAAGCTAAATTAAATGTGGATCCATGCAACTGAAGTGAGACGTGCGCTCAAGGAATTAACATTCAGAAAATAAAATGAAAAATTGGAAACTAGATTATCAATATCTGAAAACGCCATGTTTATCTTGATTGCGAGTAATTTACACGGTTGTCGATGTACTTAATAGATATGTAAAAGAAATTTGTCATATATATAGTTACGTATTTGTGTCTCTAATTCTGACAAAACAGCATTTCCAGCATTCTGTGGTGAAGATAAGACACCTTTCCGTTGATATGGGCAATGTAGGGGAAAGGTATATTGTATATTACATGCATGCTGTACCACCAGCGATGCTCGTATCATTTAGACTCGTGAATTATGAATATTTGTATTTCATAAAAAAAATTTGGGTAGGGACATTTTTAAAAAAAAAAATTATTGAAGAATTCCGTGCCATACCTTGTCTTTATCAAAATGTTTTTCTAGTTTAAAATGATTTAGATCATTAAAATTTTAAGCAACGAACAGAATTGCATAACTGGATATCAAATCGACAAATTCCGTCGTTGGGAGAGAAATTCCATATTTAGACCAACACTAAGGCAAAACGCGCATGCGTGCTATGTACAAATGCCATACTTTAACCAAGAAAACTTGTAATTACACCAAAAACTACATCAGAATCATATTTCAAGTTTGAAAAGTTTAAACTTTCAGCAAATTGAAGATTGCATCATCGGAAATGAAATTCAGGTAAATTTTCCTGTTGTGCAAGAACTCCCAGCAAGTCCAAATGCACATCAATGCACCTTTGTCCTACTTTTACCAAGAAAACCTGCAATTTTAACGAGAAAAATGGGTTATCAGCCTGCACTTAACCAAACATCTTCATTAGCAAATGCAAAATATATATAGAACATTGCAGTGGACAAAATCTGGAACATACATGTACATTGATAAATTTAAAATTTATCGTGACTCGCACTTTGTACTCTTGTCTATGGCGCATAATTCACTTTTTTAAAGGATATTTGAAATAAAATCAAAAGGACTTCAGAATTCAATATTCGCTGTAAGATCGACTGAACAAGGTGAGTGAACGACGAAATTTTCTTCCTACGTACGTGGTTTATTAATTGACTGTCACAAGAAAGGATGATTTTTTTTATATTCTCTCCCTTTTTGCCAGTTTTCAAAAAAGTGTTTTGCATTTATTATTAAGTCTTGGGTTTTGCTTTTAAATTAATGGTTTTTCGTAAAAATTACATTCGAATTATTTCGCATTATTTTATAAATTGGCATCATTTTATCCACAAACGTCTATAACCATATATCAATTAATTATTATTAAATTAGTTAAAAGCCAGCAGCAACGAAATTTAGAAAAAGTCATCAGTTTCCATAGAACACAATGACATGTACTTTTAGAAAGAGCAGGAAAAAGTCATTATTGAGCTAAAAAAAAAACCAAGGGGGTGGACGGAAAGGGGGGGGGGAGTCGTAATAATGTGCTGCTTTAACTTATTCAGCTACACTATTCTCCTGTACTCAGCAAATCGCGAATAAGCAAAAGAAGTTTACTTTTCAATTCAGTGACCGTTAACGGTTTATTTCCCCTTAAAACTAAATTAAACAAAGACTTTAATTGAATCAAATTGTATCATATACAATGTATTTAGTCAAATTTAGAAATGAACAAAGTTTATAAATACTCTATACATGTATACAGGTGAGTGTGCCTCACGTGTATTATGTGCCGCCGAAGTTCACGTGTTACATAAAAACTTTCAATTTATCAATTCAAACTGAACTTTAACAGTTTATTTTAATGTGACAACCGTACCAAGTCTCCTTATTTGGATAATATTCTTTTTAAAGTAGTTTGATAACCTTTTCCATGCAGGAAAACCAACGATACAAAACCAGTACTTTATCAATAATTAAAAGAAGTTACTTCTCTTTGATAATGCATTAATTTGATATTCATTAATGACGCACTTTAGAAAGCTCAACTAAAACAGAGTTTTAATTCGATATTGCTAGCTGATGGAAATATTGGCTCTTCTCAGTATTTTACGATCTGATTGACACTAAAGATATTTTTTTTTACTTGATTCACTTTCTATAAATTGACGTTTAAAGAGTGATGGAAATATAAAAAACAATAAAATGCTTTCTCTGGTGGTTCATAAACTCTATGATTGTATGGTGAGGATTGCAGATAAATAACTTGTTTCAAGATCGACCTGCGCTCGCGGTTAAATTTCTTTCTTTTTCAATGCTCTTACATGCACCTTCGCACCCAACTAAAAACGCAAGAAATTATTTAATTTTGAAAAACGACAAAGCAAAATTATCTCTCGATCACACGCGTACGTATATATATCTTAAATATTCCCAAAATTATGAATTGTGCAATTTAAAAGTTAACTGAAGTTTTCTTTATAACTTTCCTTTTTAAGTGTTTTATCTAGAACAAGACTGATTCATAAATAATAGATAAGAGCGATTTCGACTGTGGGCCCTCCAATCTAAATAGTCTTAACCTTTTCCTCTTAGAATTATCATCTTGAAATCCTTCTGTGACAAGATGGCATATCTATAATTTTATATATTAAGTTTTTATCAAATATCTCTTAAGAAAAGTGAGGGTTTTTTTTAAGTGTAAACTATCTTTTTAGATAGAACCAGAGCAAGTAGTTTAAACTTGGAAAATTTCATTTATAATTAATTGAAATTTATTACACAAACTGTACGACATATCTGACCATCTGGATGGATATGTGCTGGAGGTCAAAAACGTACGTAATGGAATTTAACCACTTTGATCTATGACAATTTTAATTGCGATTTGCCTGCTTATGTATCAATGGCGTCGGAAGCATATTGAAAAGGGGGGGGGGGGGGGGGCGCTAGACTTATCATCAGAGATCTTGACACGAAATTTTTCCCCCAAAATCATGAAATTTCTAATCCATGGAGGGGGGGGGGGTAGTATACATATGACTCCAATTTTCAAATATTTCAATCTTTTTTTAGGGTATATTTAGAAACACTTTTGTTTGCTGCCAGAAAAAGTGGGGGGGGGGGGGGGGCTGAACCCTCCCTGGTGCTATGTTCCTAATGGTTAGGTCTGACTTTGCAAAAAAAAGTGGCCGGGGGGGGGGGGGGGGGGGGGGGGGGGCTCAGCCCCCCCCCCCCCCCCCCCCCGGTTCCGATGCCAATGTGTATAGTGGACCAAATCTTCAACTGTCAAAATGAACTACGTTTATTATTTATAATGCATTCTCTTGATTTCATTTCTTCTAATGATGTTGAAAACTTAAAATTATGTCTTATTCTAATTTTAAAGTATATACCCCCCCCCCCCCCCCCCCCGAGATCGATCCTTATAAGTTGTTATAGTGTTATAGCAACATTGAACAGTTGTTCTAACTGTTCCATCTCTAATTCTTACTGATTATTCTAAATCTTATTTAGATCACTGGCTCTCTACGAAAATATGCAGAATAGTTCATGTCCTTTATTTTAAAAGTAGAATTGAAAATTGAAGCCAAAATAATGTGTATGTTTTAAATACGTGTTAATAAATTTAATAAAGGGAAAAAAAAGAACAGGCATTCCGGCTGTTTTTATTAACATTACATTAAAAGTTTAAAATTAAAGATTTCTAAACTTAACCATATGAACATTTTTTTTGAAAACACACATGATTTAGAAATATTCAAAAAGAAATGTACATTGTAAATATGAACAGAAAAATGCTGTTTTGAAGTTCTTCATATATATGACCACAGCGATTGTAAAAAAAAAAAAACGTCGACACGAATTACATGTAGGAGTTTATGTACGTTTTTTTTCTTCTACAGTGATCGTATTTGCTTCATACGCACATGGCATAATAGAAAAAAAATTACAATTGCAATCCTGGCATAAAATGTTCAGTATTTTTTGCAATGGTCGCAAACGTTGTACCTGTAATGACACAAACAAGAAAGCATGGTATTGTTAAAAGTAATCCTCGTGTCCATCGGTTGGATAAAGAGGGTCTTTGAGCTGTTCTGTGGCCCGTCTCTTTTGAGCCACCGTAACACATAATTCGATTCATTTTGTCTGATGAAGGGATAAGTTTCTAATTTTCAATTTCACTACATCAAAACATATATAATTATCTTCAATGTGCGAAAAGAGCAGGCATCGGCTTTAATGACGTAACAACATCTTTTATATTGAGACCACACGAATAGAAAAGCCGGGCCAAACAAACTTTCATTAAAAGTACAGACTAAAAAACCTTCTCGTCAACTTAGACATGTTCATGTTAAAAATATAGATATGTATTTGATATGCTCTCGTGAAATCGAGTACAAAAAATCCGCATCGTGAAAATACATGTCAAATTGTTGATAAGTGAAACACATGAGCAAATCAAATGGATTTCAAGTGTATGCTTTTGACATGAAATCTGAAGTGAGGGACAATTAGCGGTATTAAGTCAATAAAAAACAGATCTGTCGAATCTTGGTGGTTTTTTATCACTCATCTTCAATTGCCTAACGCGACAAATTTTCTCGACATGAAAGAACAATTGTTCATTTGTCTGCAGGTGTCATGTTGTAATTTTTGAATTTACTGGGTGGGTGCAAATAGTTAAATACAAAATTTACAAGTTGTCATGTTGTAAATTTTGTATTTACACCCACCCAGTAAATTCAAAATTTACAACTTGACACAGGCGTATGAGCTGTTTTTAGAATAACGAAAGTTGGGAATCCACACGACACTAGCCCAATTCCCAAGGCCTTCCGATTGTATATATTGCATGTATATAATCGTACAATCGGTTAATATGCGATACACGAAGTGACGATAATCGCAACTTTTCGGTCCTTTTCAACAAGTGGGAAAACAACGGAGCTCACAAACTGTTGGAAATTAAATGCTCGAGGAGGTGCGATTGGATGTACAGATTCTACATGTATATATAAAGTTCCCTCAGTGCCTCTAAAGATCACTTTAACAAGTTAAACAAGAATCCCTTAGCCAACGCTTGTGAATTAAAAAGATTAGCGAAATTTTTTCGGATAGGAAGTTTAACAACAATCAATCTGATAGAAATTCGAAGTTATGTAAACTATGGCCAATGTTTGGTTCATTCTCTTTGAATTGAAGTAAGGAATTAAACCCCAGTTTTATACACAACAACAAAAATAAATGCAAATGGAACTTGGTTAAATGCAGGAGTCAACGAGAGGTTTCGTAATGATTGATCAATGTAGTGATTATGTTATCTTTACCAAATTCTGAAAAATATTTGAACCGTCGGTTTTGCAACTTTGACAAATCGGTTTGATATGACGCCGAATTCCAGCCTGCATATAAAGCATGATATTTTCTTACTTAATCATCTATATCTTGAATTATGACCCCGGCACCGCCTTTTAGTAAAATCGAATTCATTTATTTTTCCATTTGTTAGTATTGCTATGGAATATTGTCTTTATAGCCTTTTTCCTTGACAATCTCGTCTTCTGAAATAGTTATGCAACGTTACTTGTTCTTTATAGGCAGATGTACGCCATCTCAGACTTACACGAAAACAAAAGCCCACCTGCACTTTCAATTTGTTGTATTCAAGAGCTGTGAATCCTGCTTTGTAATAAATGAACAGCCTTGAGTCTCAAACGTTTATTCTAAGATTTGCATCTTTTATTACGTAAACATTTTTACTGTTTGTGATGTAAATAGAAAGTGATATTGTAACGGAGCAGAATTTGCAACAGTTACGGGTACATATCAATTAGAGGTTCGTCATAAAGAAGTGCATTATAATTCAAAAGAAATTTTCATTGAGGTTTTAACGAGTTTAACATTGTAAGACATAACAAATTTGAATTCGCACTTCGTTTATCATCGTTTTTGTCAAAAATGAGCTTGCTCGGCATTTGCGCAATTGGAGTCATTAAAATATATGAGATATTCTTATCATGTGCGAAAGTGACTGATTTCTATGATAAAGTTTTTTTTAAACGTAGGGCCTTTTTATTTGTAAATTGAAAAATGTTTGAAATAGTATGCATGTTTGTCGTCCTAAGCAATTTTTCTTGTGTGTGTGGAAGAGAGAGAGAGAGAGAGAGAGAGAGAGAGAGAGAGAGAGAGAGAGAGAGAGAGAGAGAGAGAGAGAGAGAGAGAGAGAGAATATTATGAATTAATACAGTTGATGCGCTAATCTAGCACTCTTTTTCTACGGAGGGGGTGGGTTGTGGAAGGGGTAGAAAGGATGACACCCTCTCCGTTTAAAAAGTCAGGGATCAGCGCATGTCATTTGTATGTTTTAAGTAAGAAGTAAATGATTCTACACAGCGAAAATCCTAATTCGTTTGGGATACATGTATTCTCTTTCATACATATCCAACGAATTAGTGAGGTCCCTTTTCCCCAGAAATTGATTGTGCTAACACCCCATGTGATGTGATATGGAACTCAACTAGATCTACATGTACTAGTATCCGGATTAATAGTAACCGCAGTAGCCAACCAGCACTAGCTTCTTTCAATATCCGATCCTGGTAACAATATAACTGTTACACTACCTGAAATTTCGGGCTGTTATAGCTTATACATGTAAATACGGTTCTGTACATGCCAAAAAATATAGAAATGATAAAATTTTTAAACAAGAGGCCCATGGGCCACATCGCTCACCTGATGAACAATAGGTATGATAAAATCAGCTTAATGGAGTCATAATACAAACTATCTGGACAATGTACAATAATAATGTAGATCCTGTAAAAATAAAATCCATTTTCCCCCTGGATATTCTTATGTTTATAATCATTAGTCCCTTTTCTAACAGGATGAATTTATAGTCATATCATATGTTGAGTATTGCAGTTCTCAAAAAGATCCTTAACAATAGTTTAAATATGGGATATTAACCTACATCAAACTCTGAACCTTCTTGTGAGGCCGAGGAATTGTCCTGGGGCTAAAGTCTTAAGAATTATAAAGAATCATCTGGTTGATTATTTTCTGAGAAGAAGATTTTTTAAGATTTACTTTATATATTCATTTGTTAAACTTTGACCCCCCATTGTGGCCCCACCCTACCCCTGGGGATCATGATTTTCACAACTTTGAATCTACACTACCTGAGGATGCTTTCACACAAGTTTCAGCTTTGCTGGCTGATTAGTTTCAGAGAAGAAGATTTTTAAAGATTTACTCTATATATTCCTATGTTAAACTTTGACCCCCCCCCCCCCCATTGTGGCCCCACCCTAACCCAGGGGGTCATGATTTTCACAACTTTGTATCTAAACTACCTGAGGATGCTTCAACACAAGTTTCAGCTTTGCTGGCTGATTAGTTTCTGAGGAAAAGTTTTTTAAAGATTTACTCTATATATCCTATGTAAAACTTCGATCCCCCCTTGCGGCCCCACCCTACCACCGGGGGTCATGATTTTCACAACTTTGTATCTAAACTACCTGAGAATGCTTCAACACAAGTTTCAGCTTTGCTGGCTGATTAGTTTCTGAGAAGAAGATTTTTAAAGATTTACTCTATATATTCCTATGTAAAACTTCAATCCCCCATTGCGGCCCCACCCTACCTGCGGGGGTCATGATTTTCATAATTTTGTATCTGCACTACCTGAGGATTTTTTCACACAAGTGTCCGCTTTCCTGGTCTTATGGTTCATGAGAAAAAGATTTTTAAAGATTTACTCTGTATATTCCTATCTAAAATTTTGACCCCAATTGTGGCCCCACCCTACCCGCGGGGGTCATGATTTTCACAACTTTGTATCTATGCTACCTGAAAATGCTTTCATAGAAGTTTCAGCTTTGCTGGCTGATTAGTTTCTGAGAAGAAGATTTTTAAAGATTTACTCTATATTTTCATATGTTAAACTTCGACCCCCCATTGTGGCCCCAACCTACCCCCAGAGGTTATGATTTTCACAAATTTGTATTTACACTACCTGAGGATGCTTCCACACAAGTTTCAGCTTTGCTGGCTGATTAGTTTCTGAGAAGAAGATTTTTTTAAGATTTACTCTATATATTCCTATGTTAAACTTCGACCCCCCATTGTGGCCTCACCCTACCCCTGGGGGGTCATAATTTTCACCATTTTGTATCTACACTACCGGACAGACGGACGGACAGACGGACGACGGACAAAATGTGTTCAGAATAGTTCACTTGAGCTTTCAGCTCAGGTGAGCTAAAAAACTAAAACAAGAGGCTCATGGGGCCACGTCGCTCACCCGAACAACAATAGCAATAACCGATTGGAAAAGCTCAAGGCTGTTTTTAGTTCATCAAATGCAAAATAAGTAGGCATTTAGTAAGTTAGATTATATTGTAAATAAAGATTTTTAAATTATTCTCTATATATCATTAATTTTAAGCATTGCAGTCCTTTTTATTTTGAGTCTAGGGAATAAGATTTAAAAAGTTTATTTATTTATTCCAATGAAAAAAATTCACCCCAATTGTGGCCCCACTCTACCCCCATAGATCACGATTTAAACAAACTTGAATTTACACTACCTGAGGATGCTTCAAACACAAGTTTAGCTTTTCTGACCAAAAGTTTTGAGAATAAGATTTTTGAAAAACACCAACAAATTTTCAATAATCCTAAATTATTTCCCCTTCAAAAGGGACCTGGCCGTTGAAAGCTCTTCCCCAAAGGATGCTTTGTGCCAAGTTTGGTTGAGATTGGCCCAGTGGTTGTAGTGAAGTGTTTACAACAACGACGACGATTTTAATATAATATAAAACGGATAATTTTGTTTATAAAAAAATCCTTGTACTTTACGGTGCACTAAAACGGAGATGAATATATTTTTAAACTAATTTCATAGAAATATCACTTTACATACATGTACCACAAATTCTTAAAGACCCATGTAAATGAAGTGCTTTCATTCAATTTACCTATTATAAAGAACAAGAGTGGTCATTTTTACCTGTAATCAAACTATATGTGAAAGAAAAACCAAAACCCCCCGAAATTTATGTTAATTTAGGAAACAATTTAAAAACTTTAAAACAGTTCTGCAGCCTTGATATTAAGAGTTGGCCGTGAGAACGATCATTAGGCATTAAAATATTTGTGTTGTGGATTCGGATCTCTGTGTCACGGCCGAAAATCGAACACGCTATCGACTCTCTTAAGGTCATACGACACGTTCCTCAATTTTATATATCATTTTTTTAAAGTGTCACCTCAACATGAAAACGTGTCCAAGATTGTGTGCCATCCAGCTAACAGATTTTCTGACGGTCTTAAAAGTCAACTTCAATTTCTTACCATTAATCATAATCATCTGACAACTTAACACCTTTTCTATATAGCAAGTCGTTATACTTATCTGACAAGTCGACATGATTATCTATAACCATTGCATATCATTATTTGTTACAGGTCGTAATCAATAATATAACGTCATTATTTTTCTGACAAGACATTGGATAGCTATCATATGCATCTACATGTTAATCTTTTATTTATCAATTCGACCAGATGTAACATGAATCGTCAGATAATTATGTCGATTTGATAAATACATGTATCTATTCGTCAGAAAATGTGTCAACCTGTCAGATAATTTTGTCAGATAATTTTGTCAGCTTGTCAGATAGTTATGTCGATTTGATAAATACGTGTAACTATTCATCAGAAAGTGTGTCAACCTGTCAGATAATTTTGTCAGCTTGTCAGATAGTTATGTCGACTTGATATATACATGTAACTATTCGGCAGAAAGTGTGTCAGCCTGTCAGATAATTTTGTCAGCTTGTCAGATAGTTATGTCGATTTGATAAATACATGTAACTATTCACCAGAAAGTGTGTCAACCTGTCAGATAATTTTGTCAGATAATTTTGTCAGCTTGTCACATAGTTATGTCGACTTGATAGATACATGTAACTATTCGGCAGAAAGAGTGTCAACCTGGAGGATAATTTTGTCAGATAATTTTGTCAGCTTGTCAGATAATTATGTTGAGTTGGCGTGTCAGTAAAAAATGAGTCGTTTTTTGTCATATGATATTGTTTTCTCGTTTGACACTTTCGTCGACTTGGGAATGACAATAAAGTATGAGTATTTCTCTTTATATTTTAGTATTTTAACAATCATATTGTTTGATGTCTATTTTAGACTATCGTTAGATTTTCGAATTCGTTTAATTCCAGAGATGATTGCACTGCTTCAATTATACAAAAATTGAAACCTTATCTGATTGAGAGCGTGAATGTAACATTGAAATCTAATTTTAAATGGGACTTGAGGATGTTTTAATTTTGATGATTAATCATGACTGAATTTTAATATCCATTGCTACTGATTAAATTAGCATTTAGATTTGGGGCCAAAATTAAATACGGATTACTAGTAAATCTAATAGATTTTTGGAATTCTGTTTAAAAAAAAACCAGCCGTGAAATACAGAAGAAACAAGCTTAGTTACTACATGTACACGTTCATCCGATATCAAATTCCAGTCTGAAATAAAAAGACAAGCATTTTTTTAACATTGCTTGTATACAAGAATTTAAATCTGCAGCAAAAAAATCTCTCCAATGCAATAACGATAAAAGTACATAAGAGATATTATTGAACAATATGGGGGAAAACATTGCAACTATTGTTTGGTGTAGTGAATGCTGTTAAAAGCAACTATATCTCGATAAGATAAGAAGCTTGCGTCTGTGGTTTTTTTTTTAATGTTAAAGTTTAAACAGAAAATTATTTTATAGACCGTGGATATATTTTTTTTTTTCACAAAATTTTAAACAACAACCATTCGCTCTTTTTGGTTACATGCTTATGGGAGGATGGGGAAAATTGCAAAGCTATATAGAAGATAATTTTCGTACGTTGACCCTTTGAATGGCGGTGTTTTCTATTTGTGAGTATATTTTCAAATAACGATTGTTGTGGTTCGACTAATCTTGATGGAGCACAGACATAAAAACAGTTTTTATTATCAATTATTTAGGAATATAACTTGGTTTTCACACCATGGCAGAATTACCAAGGAGGGCTTCAATGAACAAGCCTGTTCTATCTTAGTCTCACGCCTTTAGTGTAAATTCGTGCGCTTATATCATTGAATGATAGAACTGTCATGAACCTGACGATGAAACACAACGCTTATTCATAAATTAATTTTTCTACATGCCTGTATCATTTTTGCCGAATGTTTTATGAATCATACATAGATCGTTGGATTTATAACGATTTCATATTATGAACCTACATGAGAGACTTTTATCTATTTTCAGCAGTTTCAGAGTTTTCTCTTTCAACTGAGCTCCGTTGGAAATTTAATGTGAAAGGAAATCCCAGTAAAAAAAACCTTGGTCAGATTTATTCTGCAAGACTTTAAGGAGGATGTGCAGATAGGCAGTTACATCCCATTGTGGGCGAAAGATTTGCCACTTTTCCGCCAATGCTTGTGTGTATTATATACGTGCCAAATTATGCGTTAAGGGATATAAGAAAATAGATATAGATTTTCTCATCCATTAGAACGCATAGGAAGTCGTATATTTCAAGAAAGGGGTGTAACCCTGAGCCACATGCTAACGTAAAAAATAAAATAAGGGAAAAACATCTTAACCTACAGACGTACTCTTTATCAAGTAGTTAACAAGTCGTGGTGTCTCCCCCAGTCTTAAAATTACGCCGGAGTTTTTTTTTGGGTTCCAATGATAAAAATGGTTGGAGAATTAACAGATCGTCTAGCGTCCGAAACAAACAGCGGTGCACGGAGAAATCTGGCGGGGATTGTTTCATTTCATTGAGAACACTCAAATGCCTGAAAACACGTACGATAGCATCTGAAACCGGTGTTCAATACATATCATTGAACCCCTTTATGACACTATATGACCGGGAGGAAAGAGATAGAGCTACCACAATCGCTGTTGTTCTTCTTGAGGGTCTGCGAGTCTTGTGTTCTGAGGATGAAGATTCTGGTTGCGTTCTATGGTCTCTTGCTGGCCTCCTATCTACGGACAATATTTGGTAGACCAACGCTGAACTCTACTTCGGAAATTGACATGATGGCCACTCTTCAAAGATCCAAGAGAGAGTTCCAGGAAAGCGACTACGATGATTATTACAACGATCTGGAATTAGAGATACTGGAAAGCAGAAAGGAACTTTTGGAGAAAACTTTTCTGCCCCCTGATCTTCCTCTGTCATCCAGTGTGAAGAATAACATTCAGCTGCTTAAAGAAACGACGAAAAATGCCCCCGAGTATATGATGGATCTTTATAAATCGTACTCGGAGAAAAAAGTGTCCCGGCCGTCTTCCGACATCGTCAGGAGTTTCATGAACATAAATATAGCAGGTGGGTTACAACTTCATTTTTTTGCAATCCCCATTTTTAAAATTAAAGAAAAAATATTAAAATTATTAAATTTTTTTTATTAATTTTTGGAGTTTAAAAATGTCATTTTCATAAAAGAAATAGTGTGGTTATCGAGTGAAAAAAGAAGGCAGAAATGTACTTGGGACGTATTCTTGAGACGTGTTCATATTATCTAAGCAAAGACAAATTTACGTTAAAGATTGTATCGCGAATATTTTTACGAGAAAAGTAGATCAAAAGTTAAGATATTTTGAAAAAGAACACTGAATACAACTTGCTGAAAATCATGTCTGGAGATAGTAAATGCATATATACCTTGTATATGATATGCGGTAATAGATTAAATTGCCTCATCAGAAAAGATAAACTACATCGATTCTTTTGTGTAACTTCTTAAACCAAGGATAACTTAGCTATTTTAAAATAATATTTGTTTAATGCAGTAATACCTATGTTAAAAGAGAAGACTTGCAAGAAGATTTTGACGTAATTTGCTAGCGTAGACCTGCTGCGTAAGCGAACAACGGGTACTCGCTAGGACAAAACACAGATCCCGTTGTTTTCAACCTGTCTTGCTTTCGTCAAATAGTGTCGATAGCTGTTATAAACAAGACCATTATTAAAACAGGTTTTATGAAGCTTTTTATCGAGATTCCATTCGAAAAGACCAATTTAAACAGCATGATACGGAAAGCATCAAAGGGACATCGATTTGATGGTCATAACGATAGAAGCGCTTGTAATAGTATTGTAGAGTGGCGATCTACAAAACATTTTTTGAACCCAGACCTTGAAGTTACATTTACTTAGCGGTGAACCGCTTTAATTTATCTCAGCAAGTTAGTTTTGATTCATTTGGTGATTTGGTTTCTTGTTGTTGTCGTGGTTGTAAAAATATTACCCTCAAATATTAATCATTATCTATACCACGTCTCATCCTGTTGTCAAATGCGGAAATTGTTCTGGCGTTTTTAAACCCTTGTTTACAGAACATTTTACGTTTTCTCGGACAATCAAAGACTAAGTGGCTTGGAACGAGCCGAGCTAAACACACAGGGTACATCGTTAAATCTGCGTTCACAGAGAAATGCAAGATTAACTATGAATTTCAGTGCAAAACATTCAACGCATATTAAAATGTACCCCCCCCCCCCAACACACACATTTTTAAATAGATATCGTTTCGTTAAGATTTTGATGAAATTATCATTAAGTTGAAGATTTATATTATTATATTGATAATCATTTGGTGCCAGTTTCATTAATCAAATATTGATTTCGTTCTCCATTGTTCAATGAATCAAATTTTAAAACATGATATAAAAATTCCATTTTTTAAAATTCTTCATTATATTGGTTAATTTATCAATATGTGCATGGCAAGACAATAGTTTTTTTTCTCTCTATACGAACAAAACGAGTAACCTATCGCTAAATTGGAGCAAGATTCACACAATACCGTAAAACACAAACAATTAGTCGTAACAAGAAAGTTCCCAAGTCTTCCACACTCTCTCTCCATTCAGAAAATCTCTGCGCCAGTAAGAGCTTACCAATATAACATTCGGTTATCTAGTGGAATACTTGATTCATGACAATTATGTAATGATCCAGGTCGCTCGTGTATCGTAAAACAAGTCTTGAAAATATATACTCCTTAGATAAGCTATTAAGTGCTTCCAAATGTTCTCAAGTATGTGCAGTGACTGCATTTGGCGTTTCTTTTTTAATTCGAAAATGAAGATGATGCGTCTACCGATAGTTTAATTGCAAAATTCATGGCACCATTACGTTGTGTTACACCACTTGCTGATCTGAAGTGGTTTTTGAGCTAACGGCTCTCTTTGCATGTTGAAATGTTGTTTAGCGGAAGGTGTTCCGACATACTGCAATGGAATATAATGCGCTTAATGTAATGATTACTTCCTTTAATTAGTGCCTTTATTCTGTCTTTAACAATTAGGTATCTATCGTTTATTTCATGGTAAGTGAAAAAAGATGGGAGGGGTGAAAATTGTCCTCTTAGTTTCGCCCCTTTACAACATCTGTTCCGTCTGAATCTTCTTGTTTTCACATGAGCATGTCTCGCCCAAATATTAGTATTTTTTTTCCTGCTATGTGAGAAACTTCTTTTGCAATATTTCAAGAATCTATTAGCCATGTACAACAAATCATTGTTGAGGTCTCCACTTTCAACACGCTATGCTCGTTTTAAGTTATTAAGATGAATGATGGTAATATGTTTTTCTGTCTTTAATATTTCGCAAGAATATCAGGGAGTTAAAGAGAAGAAATTTATAGTAAATTCAAAATCACGATAAACGCAAGAAGGAAAAAATTAAGGTTGCAAAACAAAGATATTGGTTCAAGATAAGAATTGCAAGTATTATAATATCGAATATTTCAGAATTGTTTTGATTTTGTGGTTTTTTGACAAATACTAAAATTCCACGAAAATGTACATCCCATCTGGACTCCTATAATTCCGAGAAAACCTAGTTGGGAATTTAGGTGCGTGGGGTAGGAAATCATGCATTCTCATTAATCATCGACACGTAATTTTTATGTGTAATGCCTTACTATGAAAACACCTTTTACCGCATGTTAACCACTCCATGGCTTGAACATGGTTTTAAGTAAAAACTTCCTTAATCAACTATCATACGTAAACAACAGTCTATGTCCAAATAAGATTATTAGTATAATCGGGTTATATTTAATCACGTGAACGCTATAGATTAGTAAATGAGCAATACATATACAAACTTCTCTTTTCTTCATTTCTGTAGGTGTGACAACTACACCGGCTTCCAGTACTGGTTCTACAACCAGACTTCATACGATGGTGTTTAACATCACAAGCATTTCCGTGGAAGAGCAAATTGACTTAGCAGAGTTACGACTCTTCACCCTGGTCGAAAGAGACAGAAATATGTACATAGGAGTTGACAGGAAAGTGTCAGTATATGAAGTCACAGACGACAACGTGGGTTATCACGTGATAGACACTCAACATGTCTATGGTAGAGACAGTGGATGGGAAACATTTGACGTCACTTCCGCTGTCAGACGATGGGTGACAAAACCAAGTTCATTGCAGATCCTAGAAATTAGAATTGAAAGTGTCTTTCACAGTGTAACTGATGGGGATTTAGATTTCTTAACAGAACCACAGCACAAAAACGAACCTCTACTAGTGGTATTTTCAACAGACAAGCAAAAATTACAATTGCACAAGACAGAGAGACACGAACTTATCACTCGTGAGGACAGTATATACGATATTCAATCGCCCTTAAGCGGGTCTAAAAATTCAAATAATAGTTTAAATGAAACAAACACTATAGGTCATAAAATTCACAGCCGAGTTAAAAGAAGGGGACGTAGAAGCGGAGGGTTGTGTAGGAGAAGGCCCATGACTGTCAACTTCGCAGACATCCAGTGGGATTCGTGGATTCTGGCCCCGTCATCGTATGAAGTAAGAGAAGGATGCATTTGCATGTAATTACATTACAGATAAAACGATGCGAAAAAAGATCCTTGAATTGCTGTCTTATAACCAACAGCATACCTTTCTTACACCTACACCGTTTCATTATCAACTGGCTCGAAAAGTTTTATAAAATCTTCAAAAAAAAAGAAAAGATTTTTGATAAGAGATTAGAGCTTTGCAATCGATCTTGAGGGAAAAAAACATTAAACGAAGTAAACTTACCTAGTTTACATGATTCAAAGTCAGAATGTGGTATTTATAAAAAAAAAAATAGCATCTATGAAATTAACAAAAATCAAATCAAATCAAATCAAAATTGATGGATTTTTATTTCCCTTTAATTCTCAAAGAAAGGAAAGTATCATCGCTTTATTTGCACAGATGATAATGTAGATCTGTATGACATATTTAATAGTTAGCTGGTTAAAGCCGCATGGATAAACAAGACTTATGTAGGATTTTATGCAGACTGGGAGAAAAATGTGGTAGTTTTCTCATTAGTCACTTCTAAGATGTAGATAACGCTGATCCATTCATAATTGTAAAAATGTGTTCCAGTGTCTTATGCATTTGGATTGCATTGTGTTCAATATATCTCCGTTTGACAAATATTTATAATGTTGGAAGCAAAAATTTGTTCATAGCTTCAGTATATTTTCATATGACTTAAATACTGTTTGACACTTCTTGTTCGATGTTCAACAATACTAGTATCATCAAACAATTGCCCTAGACGGCTTAATCTGCAAGTACGCGCATATGTCAAGTCAAATACTCATTGTTGCTGACTAAGCATTTAATTTTCGCTAAATGAAAAGATAGGCGTTTGATAAGTTATATATCTACTTGTATATAGATTTAAATACATTTTGTGGATAAAGCTAAATCTTTTAATGATTTTGCAAAACTAATACCGTTCATTATCTGTTAAATCAAAACACTCTTATCTTGGTATTCGAGTATTGTCTTCGATTTGAGCCGAAATCTTTAGCACAAAAAAGACTTCTAGGACGAAGTAATATCTGAATATTCTTCACCAACATACGTCAAATATTCTTAGAAACCGATTACATTCCGCAAATTTAATAGATTGCATTAACACTTTTGATAACCTTTTTGCGATATCATATCGTTTTAATTAATCGTATGAAACATATAACCATTACGGTAGGTAGATTATCCGATATGATTCTTCGAGGGGGGGGGGGGGGGGGAGGAACAACGAATGGTGGCCAATTTCCCCCCCCCCCCTCCTTTTTTTTTTTTTTAAAATCGTACGAAAAGTACATGTAGGACATTTAAGCCTCTCTACACAATGCACAAAACTGCGAGTTTTAAAAGAATTTTTTGTCTCTTTCTACTGATAAAATAATTTCTAAATGGGTATTTTGCCATTAATCTTGAAAAAAAAGAACTCGTATTCAAGTACAATGTTTTTTTGTCTGAAAGATTAAACCGGCAAAATGCCTTTTTATCGATGAACCGTGTCTTAAAATGCGGACAACGACTTCATTCCTGAAAAAGCAAATCTTTTCAAACTTTCCATTGTACTTCATGGAAATTGAATGTTTTCCTCAAGTTCTTTTTATTCTAACTTACATGTAGTTGGAAACTGCATATTTTTGCAAAAGAAAGATATGTTTCAATAACATGCATATCTTTATTTTATTTTTTAAAAGAAGCATCTCTTGTTCGAAATAAAAATGTGCGAATTGAGAGAAATTAAAAGTTTGAAATAGCATGGACTAAGTATCATTCGTCAGTTCATATTTCGCTAAAAACTTCAAAATTATGATATAATGGGCATTGATTCATGAATATGAGCATTAAAACCATTATTGCAAAACTTTACATTGATAGTGAAAACTTATCCTCAAAAAAACCCAATACAACCAAATACCAATTACAAATCGTTTCCAAAAATAGTAATTTGATAGGAAATTTCATATCGTTTTTTCTATGATTTTCCCGAAACTTGATAGAGTGTTCAAAAACCCAATACAACCAAATACCAACTACAAATCGTTTCCATAAATAGTAATTTGATAGGAAATTTCATCTCGTTATTTCTATAATTTTCCCAAAACTTAAGAGCAATCTGGAAGTTAGTTCGATCCTCACAAAGAAAGTCTGCAATCAAAGCATGATTATTGTAAAAAATAAAAAAAAATTATAGGAATGTTTACCGGATAACTTCTGAAGGTGGAAGACCATAATGTCAATTATAAATAGGAGATGACACCCAGTGATTAAAATGCAATTAAAGAAACAACATTTTTTATTGCGTCAGACTTATGACACCCAGCGCATCTTACAGATAACAATGTTCGCTACACCTGAATATCGGCACGTTCCACGGTGGAGAAAAAAAAATCTAATCCGGTTTGCATTGTATCATTACAAAATTGTATAATTATACAGAGCCAGTAAACGGCAAAACATCTCAATAATAACTCGACTGGAACTTATAATAAGACGTAAAGAACAAATCAACAAGGTGTAAATCGGTTTTATTGTCTGCCATTCGGTATCACTCTTAGAGTTGTAGCGTTCCTTTGAGAAACGTTTATCCCAATCTGAGCCTGGGAATTTTTGCTTACTACCAAAGCTATCCAAAGAAAAACTCTTAATCTTTTAAACCTGGGAGTGAAAATTGTTGCATATGACGCATACAGATATAAATATTATTAATTAAACTGTTTTACAGAATACCGTCACATTTGTTTCTTGTACAAGTATACGCATATCAAATTAAAATAAACATACTTTCAGAAAAAAAAACTATTAGTATCTTTAATATATCATATCAATTTTTTGAACTTTGCCTTAATACTTGTGATTTCTATTAGTTGAGTCTTACTATTTTACTATTCTTCTTTGCAGGCATACGAATGCGTAGGAAAATGCCATTTTCCTGTGAATGAGCGACTGTCCCCTTCCAAACACGCTATAATTCAGTCGAGATTGCACCTTACCATGCCAAAGGAATACCCGCGAGAGAGCTGTTGTGTTCCGACTAAACTGGACTCCATATCTATATTGTACTATGACGAGTATGGTGTACTGACGTACAAACCTAAATATGACGGCATGGTTGTGACAGAGTGTGGGTGTAGGTAACAGAGCTAGATTTGTGGACGTTGATTGGACCTTCCGCTTGCGTGGCTAGTCACTTTTCGCCACGGTTTTTTTCGGCAACGTGTTCAGTAGGCACTACCCTTCCGGAGAGAATGTGGAGAGAGAGAAAGAGAGAGAAAGGGGTTTTGAGGGGCGAGTACAAGGATGTTTCGTTATCGAAGATCGTTTGCACAACAAACGGGCCAAAAAAAAAAATATCACCAAGTACCAGTGCGTTTCCAAATTTATCGACTCGGCTACAAAAATGACTTGATAAGTAAGAATGTCAAAGTCTAAAAATAGAGCAGAAGTCGATCAAACTTTGTTTAATGCATTTGCAATTATCTCTCTTAATCAGAAACATGTTAACAGTCATGCATCTGCATTCGCCGAAAAGTTCGGATCTCAGATGGGCGTCGGAGCTGTTGAGAATTAATTGTCTGTGGAGCTAGCCCATGCTACCTGCCCTGCCCTGACCCCCGATTTGATGTTTTTATCAAACAGTGCACAACTCCCTTTGAAACGGTTGCATGTTCAAAGAACAGTAAAAATATCAAAAAAAGCAACGTCACTTCTGGAAAAACCACGCCCATTGAAAAAGCATTCTTGGATCTTTTGAATGAACAGCGGCTTTGCATACAGAAGAATTTTATCAGACATAATCGCTTATGTCAAGACCACCTACATCATTTTTTTCAAAAAAGAAGAAGCACAAGAATGTTTTCTTTCAAAGACACGTATCTTCTATGAAATGAATGTTTCCGTTGTTATGTTTATCATATATTTATATTGACATTTGTTCAATAAAGTTCTTTATGTTTTTCATATATGTTGTTTCAGGCGAATCTTTTTTTGTGTGTGTGTCATAAACAAGAGCCTTATTTAAAAGATTGGTATGATTAGGATTTCGACACAATCTCTTCGTCGAGAACAAGAGGAAAATAATTTTACAATAAAGAGGAACTATATTTGAGTCCAATATTGGTACAAATACATTAAAACGAGAGTTTTACCACAGCAGAATGATTTTGATCTTTAGAAAGACCTTAACAGTTTTAGAAATCTTCAGAAAAAGAAGACTTGAAATAGACTACAAGGTGACTCTTACATATCTGATAAATCAAAATAGGCGTTTACAATAAACCAAGTATTGTTTAACCACAGGTATTTGCGATAAACTTCCTATTGTAAAGGGCAGAGTGAGATTTCTTCAGGTGTGTTGGAAATTTCAAGAATTCCTAGTAATTTCATATGAAATCAAAATTTAGAAACCTTATCTTTCACTTGTTGGGTTTATTGCGTGGTAATCGAAAATCCGTTTTTGCGGATATTGATAACGAATTGGGCAAATCTCTAAAATCGTGTATGTATATTTATACATTTTAAGTCAAAAACAGGTGGAGATGAAAACTCTCGCTGTATACTCAATTGATGAATGAAATAGTTGGCATACCTTGACAAGGGCGAGCACCACCTATCATATTTTTCTGGAATATCACTCACTTTTGCGATAAAATAGCATGTAGAGCAATCATAAATAGTTCAGTTTTAATGATAGCAATGTAAAAAATTCATATATCTTTTCACATTTAATAAAAGTAAATCAGATCTCTTTGAAATTGACAGTAAAAGAGGGAAAATGCAATTTGGTTGAGTAAAGCTGTTGGATTTAAAATTCGAAAGTCAAACTTCTCAAGATAAAATTCAAACTGTTTCCGCTAAATTTGTATCGTAACGGAAAAACAAGATGAAAACATTAAGATTTAGAATGCACTGTGCAGTGATAGACATAATTGTATAGATTATGAAGATTATGATAATGAACGTTAATTTACCATTCATTGAAAAGGTTAGCTAGGAAACCTTACGTTCGCTTAGGATTGTCAACTCATGTCTTTGACCCAATTGCAATTAGATGACATGTACCCGATTTATGATGAATATCGGAATTTTTTTTTTAACAAACGCTTTCGCAACTCATTTTTGTATTTGCGTTTATATAATCTTTATATGCTAAATCTATTTGTTTTATTTTTTAATCTAAAACCATAACTATTACTTTTAGCACATTTTTCCTACAAGAATAGCGCCATTATTTTGTGGAAAGGTGTGCAAAAAACTCAAAACAACGTATTCCTCGATGAAGAAAAGACACCAAGCTGTAGTTAATTACTGTATTATATTTAATAGTTCATTAAACTGATAAAAAAAGAACAATAATGCATATTAAAGCGCAGGTTCTCTTTGAACCAAGAACAATAGCAGCTTCCAAATGGAAGCATTAAAACTAAAAATACCGACACCAATGCCGCTAATAAATATATAAAAATATATAAAAGAAACATTATGGAGTAGGGCTGAAGAAACACGGCATGCAGTTGCGTGTGCGTTATTAGAACATCTCTTAACATAGGAACGACCTTTGCTATAGACAGTTACAAACGCTACATTGTTTATTATATTGCATACTGATAACATTATCGACTGTTGTATGCTGTGAAAGGAGATATATTAGCGTGTGATGATGAAAATTGATGCTTTTATCAACCTACGTATCCCTGCATATCAGGATCATGAAGTTTGCTTGCATCATCGGATGCAGTGAAATCACATTTTGACATGCTTCATAGGTTTTATGTAAATATACCTTTAGATCTATAGGAAAATGGAAATCTCTCGCATTGATTTGTTTATACGATCTGTTAATACAGCTCTTAAGCCAACAACAATTGCTACGATTGTGAAAAAATATACAGATTTGAAAGTCGTGAAATTAGTGTTGGTATTTTAAAATAGAGATTATTTCTATCAAAAGATTAGTGTTTAAAGCCAATTCAAGCAGGCTCTGATAGAAACTGCAGGTTGCATTCCTTCGTGCAAAATTATTGAAAACGTCGCCAATATGCTTATTCGGCCTTTGATTACGTAATATACATGTACGTAACTTATTTACGTCAATAAAAATTCTACAGAATATTTGTATCTGAGTACTCCTGATGTTTCTCGATTCGATAAGAAGATAAGATAGCGCAAACGCCCATTCTGTTTAGTCGTAAAAAACATTTTTGAAATATATTTTTTTCCAATTGAATCTATTCAAATATATTTTAATTCAAGTTTGCAAAAGTACAAGTTTGCAAAAGTACAATTTCTAAATATATCAACTTTTTGATATATTTACCAAAAAGATACATAATTTAAACCCTAGATATATAAGGTTAGCTTATGTCGGGTTCTCTAACCACTGAGCCATTTCAGACACAACAAGTAAGATGTTTCAATACTATGTATCACTTTGGCCTCGAATTTACGGACTTGTATTATTTTTTCAAAATACAAAATAATATTTTTAATGTATAGTGGGTCACCTCTCCACGTTTTTGTTGATTGAAATCGGTTTGTTTTCCATTATACTTTATTTAGGTTATGAGAAAAATATGGACCACAGACTCTATAAAAGAAAATGCCTTGAAGTTCTAAAAAAAATGACACTGTTTGCATGTTTTGATACGTATACGTCTGTTTGAGTCAACATATTCCCGGTACTGAACTTCAACATATATATAGGTTTAAAATCAATGATATGTTAAATATATATTGTTTTATATGATATTTTAAGAAATATAAGATTGATTTGATATTTTAATTTTTCAGTATCTTGTCCGACCGTGCATGGGCATTTTACACGCCTTATCCACCCATCTTCTTTAAAACATCTCCACTCATAGTCATTGATCTGAAGAGTAAGTAGCATGGAAACTTCTTTTTTTAGGTCGTAAGAAATAATTTTTATGATCATTATTTCGGGTTGTTTTCTTTTGACGACGTAAGGGGCACAACGCACCAAACACGTAAACCAAACCTTTAGGATAATAAAGTGAACAAGCAGTTAACTCTTTAACGAATTTATTTGTACATGTAAGTACTGGTTGTAAATGTTAGAAGTAAATGAAACATTCAAACTTCGTAAAAAATATAATTCTTAACATGATGGCATAATAATATTGTGAAATGTACCTAATTCCTATACTAGATGCTTTTACTAATTTAATAAGTAATGAACTCATTGACAATTATATTTGTTAATTAGTAAAAGACACTGGTACTAGTATCACAAATTATATGAACACCATATAGATATCATAATCGTTCAAATATGAATTTGAGGGTCCTCCACACACATGGAAATAGTTCTGCATTCAAGCCCAATCTGCTACATTACTTAAGTATATGGATTTCTAACATGTGTTAGAATGGAAAATTACAGGAAAAAATTCAATTGGGGGGGGGGGGGGGGGGGATGTCAACTTTTTAAAATTTTACCGCTATTCATGAAAATAAAAGTCCCTGCGGTATTCGAACTCGGGACCTGCGAGTTGGTAGATCTAAGCTACAACCATTGCGCCACAGAGATAGACATTGTCGATTTAATTAACTGTTTCACAATGCGTTACAATCGCTATGTTGTGACGTACTGTCATAAAAAAGTAGAAGTCACGGGGTATCGAGGATCCTTAAGTGTCTGTGACACTTTTTTCGAGTGAAAAATGATACAGATATTATTTTTGTAGCATATATAAGTGTTCCCTTCAAAAAATTACTTCACATGTATGCCCTTCCCTCGGGTATCTAATCAACAATTAAGTGTTTCATGTATACATGCAATTTGGTTCCGACATTTCAGCGATAAGCAATAGAACCCGATGTATATCTTTTCACAAAACCTCGTAGCAAACGTGATTGAAATTTTCAATAAATGTCTACCTTAAAAAATCCGATTTGCTTGTTCCATGTCAATCCAAATAAAACTTGTAACAGTTTCTTTTAAAACAAATTAAAGCAACGATCTTCGTCTCCCAGAGTCGTGACTTGAATGAAGATACTAATGATAAGTCATTGAACAAAATACCGTAGTAAATTATCTATCACAGATAAAAACCATTCTGATCATTGCAGAAGAGCTATTAACTGATTATATTCAACATATTCAAGGCCCATAAAACATTTTTTAAAAACCCACCCACCCCCTCCTTATTTCAACGTCATTCTTTTAAAAATTAATAAAAAAAACACCCATGAGGACTGGGCTATTTCAGAAGTGATACTAATTTCCCACTAGAAGGTCTTAAAGTCATATTGAGGCGGCAGTTATGGTTTAATATTACAGAACACAGAGCAGCTTTTTGATGGGCTAGATTCCTCTTCTCTTCCTCTTTCTTGTTATTCTCTGTCTCCAGTCGTCTTATTCGCTGCAGTAAAGTAAATACTGCGATTAAATGCGTGTTGTTCAAAAGTAAACTATTTATATCAATGCTTTATAAAAATGCCTCTAACTATTTTTAAATCAACACGAGCAAATGATACAGTAACGTCCAATTTTGAAAAAAAAAATCTCGAAGCAAAATATTTATGTCGAGATTATGCTCTAAAATATATAGGTATTACAGTCATATATATTAAAAAAAATTAAACTAAGCCTTTTGTCCATAGACTTGAAATAAATGCTAGCATCACAGTGACGAAGCTAAGACGAAAAATGTTCAGGGTTTTTGTGAGGGGTGGTGGTGGGTGTTGATGATTAAGGTTTAGGGGGTGGGAACGTTATAACACCTACAAAATGGCTGGAATCGAATAATGACGCACATTTGTTGATACTCTTATCCACTCCAAAACGTAGTGGTTTCATTTCGATCATAAACGAGGTTTATAAACACATCAATATTAAATGATCCTGATTATATATACATTCTTTGTAATAATTATATTCTTAGAGCAAGCCACCTCTTTCCGAAAAGTTGCACACAGTCTAATGATAAACGCCGAAAGTACACTTATAAATTCCTTTCAATATCTTCAAACGTAATTATTTGTACATGTAGATTCAAGATTTAAACCTCTGAATTCCACAAAGAATGTCATTATTTAACATGCAGTTCTCAGACGAAGCACAAGAGGTGCATCTTCTGCATCAGCAATGATTGTAACACCGAGTGCATGTCTGCTCATTTGTTTATCAACGCAATCATGCAACTTCTCGATCTTCATTAAACTTAATTAAAACCTACTAGCATCGATGAAATCTACACATCGGATGCAGACGATATATGCCCTACATCTGATTTTCTAGGCGATGCATTCAAATATATTAATTCATTTTTCAGGACGTTTATTTTGTATCAGATAAATGTTATTCTAATTCTAGTCTGATATATATTTGCGATTACTTAAGAAACAGAAATTGTCTTGTTGCAATTCTTTATGCTGAGGAAATTAAGAAGAAAAAAACATATACACACAAAAACCCGTACACAATGGTACATACATGTAAGTAAAATGCACTATAAACACATTTGTTTACATTTTACATGTTCCTCAAAGACATTGATGCTAGTTACAAAATGTTCATATAGTTTTTACAAACTGTGAAAAATAATGTTATAATTTTTTTTTTAATTTGGTATTTGAATTTTGACAAAATATCTAACAGTTATTGCTGCAAACGACCTACATTTATCTATGCAACGATGAAAATAGTAGAAATGGGTTGCTTTAATTTTGCAAAACGAATGTAAAAAGATAATATTCACGGTTGCTATAATAGTAATCTTAATAAAACAAATAGAGATATGTATGTAATAAAAATCATAATGTATAATATATTCTATCTTGATAGTTGGGATATGGTTCATAAATACCATATTTTCTTAACACAGCGAGGTCCATAGACGCCCGTGTCTAAGTAAATCCCCTGTGTCAAGATGAAATCTCAAAATTTCTGATGAGATATTTTTGTTGTCGATAATTTTTGTCTGTAGACTTTTTAAAATTTAAAATACCTATCAAAGATTCTATCAAATTGACATACATATCTTTGTGAAATATATCCTTGAATTATCATATCATTTCAAGGAGGTACTAGTGTGCGTGCCCATGCGCAAACCCAAATTTGACAGTTTTTTTCTTTTTTTTAAATCGATTAGTTACACTGAAATCGAAACATTGGACTTGTATTAGACAAAATGTTCATTCAAAGCTATTTGGTTAATCTTAGATTATTGTATCCAAGACAACAAATCACTTCATGTTTGATTTAAAATTAAGAAAGAAAAGTAAAGGAACGAGTCGTGAACGTTAAAAACGCAATGCCTAGATCGATAAACATAGAAATGAAATAAAAATCTAGCACTATATTCAACATTTGTAAGTGTGTGTAGCATTCAGACGAAATACTTGTATTATATATATTACCGCTAATAACTCCTCTTCATACAGTTTCTCCTTCAACTTTCGCTTGATGGCTGATCTTCTGTTCTGAGAAAGCCGTTTCTGTCTTTTAATTATTTCTTCGTCCGTCAACTATAGGAAAGTATTCTTGCTCTCAAACCAACATTACGAACAGGATGAAGCTCTGCCATGCAGTCTACTGAATTATGACTTAAAGGTCTTGAAAACAGTTGACTGCATGACATAGCCATTGACATTGTCATCTTTCAGTCATATTTCAGTCGCCTTTTAGGTTCATTCTGTGACTTTTATTTTGTAGAATTTTGATTACATTTACCCATTAAAAAAGTTGGTTGCAACTGTGTTTTTTTATAATATCAAAATGCTTTTGATTTGTTTAAATTTTGACAAGAGTAAAAAATATAATTATAGAAAAAACCAAAACAAGTTGTCTTCTATGGGTTTTTTTCCATAGAATTGATCGATATTACCAATTTTACCTGATATACTTTTTGTTCTTCGAATTGTACTTTCATTTCTCCCTCTCCTTTTGACAATCTTCTGCACTGTATTTTGCATTTCAGCTCTTCTTTCAAAAGAGGCAGGAAACTTTGAGACTGAAAGCTTTCCTCGAACGCTCTTAAAAGTTGGTCGTTTCCGTCTTTACTGCCATTCATGTCTTCGAACAACCTGTCCCTAAAACAAAGGTTATATTTGTCGCCAGCTCATTTCACTTCCAAACATCTCATTTTCGGTTTAAATGACTCGATGAAAATTAAAACTTAATGAATTTAGAATTTGAAAAAAAAAAAAACACTTTTAAAAAGGTATGCTATTATACGTCTATTTCCTTTGTGTTTAAAAACAAATAATACGGTAAAAATGATCAACAAAATTTGGAATAGTGAAGGGGCATAACAGCAACTTTTTTTTTGCAAATCAACTAATTTATAACTGACATTTAAAATAGTACATGTAGTAAGCAACTGGTTCATAATATAAAGTATAGCTTGTCTTGTTTAAGGTATACGTTTTAGGGTGTATCTAAGTTTGAAAAAAAAAAACGGCAAGAGAAAATTCTTTCTTTACGATTGCAATAGTAAAACAGCCGTTAATATTTCTGTGAAACAGCTTGCAGTATTAGCAGACGTGTTAAATCTGTGCCAGAGGGCATCAGATTGTGTCAAGAAAAGGAGGATGATCTTTGGCCATTAAAGTCATCATAATGCTGATTCGAATCAACCAAGTTATGAAAGAAATTCAAATCTGAAGAATTCAGTCATAAAGTTAGCGGCCTTATGTATATTGGGAAAATGTGTAAGCTATTTTAGTTGGAAATCAATAGTTTCTATTTTGAATTATCAAATGCATTGTTCTTTGATGCTATTGGGGGAAAGATTTGGTGGGCCTGATATCTGATAAGGACGCTTGTGGAAAATATCTTAGAGTTTGGAATGCTCAAAGAATTCAGAATTCATTCTAGCAAATGCATGTATTTCGAGTTATTTTACGTTTCAAAAAACACTGGTTCATCTTAATTTTCGAATGCATTTCAAACATGTTCTCAATCTTTTCCGGTTGTGCCTGAGTTCACGCGGGAACTAAATTAATTTATGTATAATGTAAACAATTTAATAAAATTATTATCCCCAAATACTCTTTTGCAAATGTCAATGCAATGATGTAAAAAAAAATGTGGCAACAAATTGAAAAGTACGCATTATTTTAAACGAATTTGAATTTGCACAAATTATAATTATATAGATGAAAACGAAAGTAGAAGCTAGACCTATCAATGTTAAAAATATTTCGATTAAGAATCTTTTATTAAAGTTTTAATGTTGCACCCTTATTCAATTGATCAGGACTTACTATTATGCAAAATTTGAACGTGCACATGAGGTATTATACCTGTATATATGTAAAAAGAGCATTCCTCGACGAAAGGTCAGCTTGCGGTTAACCCCAATCTGAAAATAAAACCCCGTTTTTTCTGGGAAAACCCGCAACGGGGTTTTCTAAATATCAATAATTATGTGTACATATATTACATGAAGATGTGACCTTTAATTTGTGGGACGCTTCTTTTCTTTTGATCGATTACAGAAGATAACTAATTAATAAAATCTCAAATTAATAAGATTAATAATCATTTTTTTATAAATACTTCAATGCTATTTATATTTTTTTTGTGGATCCTTTGTTCATATTTAGAAAATATTAAGATAAAAATAAAATAAAGCTATAAAGTAAGAATGAAAGAAAGAAAAGAATGCATTAGTTAATATAACATATGTACATAGCTTATGATTTGAAGTTTTCGTATAAGAGCTATTTTCGAAATGATGTAGCAATTAAATGAATCTTCTTCACGCAATCAAAACAAATATTATGTAAATTGATTTTAATTAAACAAAAAATCGATTCTGGCCTTAAGTGAAATATGCACTGATTTACGAATTCAAAGCACAGAGTCGGACAAATGTTGTCGATTTCTTTGAGTCAACAACCGAACGGCTAACAATGAAATACATGTAGATAATCACACATTAAATGAATGTTACTAGTTTAAAAAAAAAAAATTCAACTGGTCTTGTGAAAATGGCCCGCTCTATAATACTAAAAACAAAATCAAGCATCAAAATTGATGCTGACCTTCTGTAAAATATGCAGATTTAAATGTCGGACAATTTTTGAATGGTCAACAATGAAATAGAATGCATATGGCCACTTCAAAATTGCTGTTTGACACAACTTTTCTTTAGTCATCTTGAAACGAATGAATTAAATTCAGTAAACTACATCGAGAGCTTTAAGATTCCTATATTAAAAATAAGCATTGGTGTCACTATACTATGAAACTATTACAGTTTATTTTTAAGGTTCTTCGATCCTCAGCTTCAAAGTATTTTTATCATCATAAAAATGTCAATTATTCTTCAAACTTTATATACAAAATCAAATAAAAAGAAATTTGTTGATAGTGTCTAAGCATTTTACAAAGTTATTGCAATTTTTGCCACGATAGACATAATAGAATAAATATACAAGTTGAGATCAAATTTTAGAATAAAAGCTAGTTGTACCGATGCATCGGTGGCGCAAACACTTTTTGCAGCAAGTGTCCGTGGAACCACTAAGCGAGGCACTTCGTTGAATAGCTGTGTGTTTTAAAAACACTACAAGATTAATTAAATTTGTCTATATAAAACGCAGATTTACGGTGCGAATAAAAAAATCCAGATAATTGAGAGTTATCGAACATTGCTGAGGATCGGAGATCGTTATATGTCACAACATTCTGTATTTTTTACTCTTTCAAAACGTCTGCTCTTTATACATGTAAATAAAACTTCGCTATACTGATCTTGACTGTGTATTTATTAGGTCTCTACATGGATTCGAACATGAAACCTGTCCCTTATTCAGTCACAATCCATTAGTTATATGGATTTGAACATTTTATTTCCATGAATTTTTTAAGTTTTATCGAGGGGAAAAATCCAACCAAACAGCAGTTCCTTGAAATCATGCATTAAACATCATAAGGGTGTCCAAGGTTAATTCTACGGTTAACGTAACCCGCACGTGTACATGTAGGTGTATTTTGAAGTGACGTTAAACTTAGAATTGGGCGGTTTAATACATTTCCATGAAGACTATATGATCCCTTTCGTACATGAATTCATCAATACAACTCGGTGAAAAAAAAATCAGTCAATTGTGTTAATTCAATAATTTATTTTTAAAAAAAAGGTGGACGGATAATTCAACACAAAAAAGACTGAACACAAAGTTTTCCATTTAAATCCTAAGGTTAAAAGTTGATAAAGTCGTATTCTCTCTGCATGCGTAACGTGACGTTAAGGATATTCTTGTCACCGTCCCACTGGGCTTTTCCGGTTTTATGATTGACGGGATGAGGCAAATGTAGTCCGAGTTTACTGAAAAGAAGTTTGGTAGTTTATAAGGAATGACAATTATGAGAGAAACTGAGAAAAAAAACCACACACAAGAAAGATCAAATGATTCATGAAATAACACAGTAAACACACACCAAAAATAAAATAGACATAATAAAACCAATGCAAAAAATAATACGTGTACACCCCCATCCCTCCCAAAAAAGGCGCTGATAAAAAGAATATTAAAATTTTTTTTATCAGGAGTTGTCTCTCTTTTCATTATCATATTCTTCTCCAAGAAGGGGAATAACTCAAAATTGTTCCATTAACTTCGAATAGAAAATCGAGTTATCTCCCTTGTCAACATGGCACTACAATAGTAGCATGTTGCTTACTAGTTGACTCTGCCTAAGAAAAAAACTTTTTTGCGTAGCCTTAAGATGGAGTTGAATTTTGAACATGTTGTGACAAGACATATTCTAGTGAAACTGAGAAGAACAACACTGGAACTAAAAAAAAAAAAATTCTTAGTAAAATGGACATGTTATGAAAAAAGATATTACCGTATATCCAGTAATTTTTGTGATGATCTAATTTTCGCTTTTTTCGCGATCTCTTTTAAATCGCAATTAAATGAATACACAGAAATTATATCCTGTATCATTTTCTATAAGAAACTGTTTAAATCACAAAAAAATAACTGACGCAAATTAAAAATGTATCAGATTTTCCTCATTTTCGCAAATTTTGTGACATGCGAAAAAAAAACGGATATACAATATCTATGCCCAAGTACATTCTGTGCATGCTGCTCCATACAGAGAAGGATAAGGTATCACGTTACCATATCATATCACTAAGTAGGCAAATTAAAGTATGACACAAATGAAGCTATAATTTGGTTTCATTTAATACACAGCCTTTTTAGATAATTAAAAAAAAACTAAAATAATAGCTAAAATTCATCTTTCCAACTAAGTAAGTAAATTTTCTAGTATACTTATGAAGACTTACTATTTTGGAGTTCGAAGGTCAAGAAATTTTGTTTTAACATCTAAGGTGAGATCAGCAGCTTTGGTATCAGGTAATTTAATTTTTATCTACAAAACAAACAAAGGGAAAACACAATATAATGACAAAACTGCAAGTCTTTAGCTTAATTACTTTCACATGAAAGAGCTTAAGCCATGAAACAAATTTTTTTTTTTTTTCTAAAATCAAAATACTATGCAGATAATATTCCAGAGAAAAGATCTCCAAAGCAAATTTATATAAACAAGTTATTATAATTAAGGAACTTGAAAATGGGTCATTGTTTTTTTCTTCATAAAATACATTTAAGTTTCACTGCATTTTTTGTCATACTCTAGTATCACTTTAACATTTTAAAATCTGATACAACACTAAAACATTTCAGTAATATGTTTTTAGGGAAAAAAAGCCCCAAGTTATAAAATATTTGGCAATGCATTCTAAATTTTAAAAACATGCTAGAAAAGGCAATATTTGACAGAGTTTTATAATAATTCTGTTCAGGAATAATAATGATATTTCAAAAAATTGAGAGTTATCTCTCTTAAATTATATGCAGTGATACCTTAATAGGTTAAAAAACATTAATGTGATACAAAAAATTATTTATGAAGGCAGAATGTCATAACGACAGTTCTGCATATAATGATAAACAAAAATTCAAATTGAAATAAATTTTCTTAATACCAATATATTTTGGTAGATCTAATTCTACAAAATAATAGTTTTATATGGCTAAAACTTTTAAATCAAATTTTTCATTGAAACAAAAAGATTTTGTTTACTACCCAGCCACCTGTTAGATTCAATCTTTAAAGTAGCAAACTCAATGTCTAATACTGTAGTTTACATATGTCTAAAAAATAAAATCAAGATTTCAAAATTCGAGAGATGCGCTTCTTGCGATTTTACAGGGATAATAATTCCTCATGTTTAATTACATGTAGGGATCTACAGTAAATTACAAGAACATACCACCATGTCTTCACAGCTAGCTGTTGATGGGGTTTTGTTCCCCATCTGAAGGAACATGTCCTCTGAGGAAACTGCTTGCTTGAAGACAATATCATACCTGTTAAAAAGAGTGATGATATTAGTTGAGTTTCTCTCTCAGATAAAAATCAAATCAACATTCTAATGTGAGTTATCTCGCTTATCTGCGTCAAAAGAAACAGCGTCCAAATAAAACAGGCAACCCATTATAACAGCAATTAAAATCTAAAATCTTAATTAAGAAATTTATAGCTGACGATGCACACAAAAAAAAATATGCACCCTCCCTTCCCCTAGAAAAAATTCTACATTTTTAATGAATATTACCATTTAAAAGTGATCTTTTAGTATTCAATTTGCATGATTCATAACAACACACTGTATCAATTCTAGTAACTATCCTTACTCTGGCTGAGGTCGAGGGTCAAAGGTCGTGTCAAATTCAGATCCTTCTGGGACTTCATCATCTCCCCAAATATCTTTAGGATTTCCTTTGGATTCTGGCACTATTAAAGTCAAATATATATACTTTTAGAACTTGTAATTAGAACAATTTTTTCTAAAATTAAAGTTCATATGACAGTTCATAGAAAAATTCACATGAAAGTTCATAAGAGTAAAACTTTTGTACTGCAACCAGTGGTTGTTTGTGTGTGTGAGAATTTTTTCAGCTGCTAATTCTAATCAATATACATCTACCATTTCACAAATTCACTTGTACTTGCATTGCATCTGTACATCTCATCTTTTAGTTAAACTATTTTTATTTTAATTAAGTGTGTGCATTCGGTTTTAAGTGTATCAGCAATGAACAAAGAACAAATAATCTAATCCTGAAGTAAAAGAGAATGCCTACAAGTGAATTTCAAGGAAACATCTGAATAGGTATATTGCATCATTTTCTAGTAAATTGTTTACTCTTAAAATGTGTAAACAATTTACAGAATGTGTAAAACATTGTTAAATTGATCTCTTTGGAAAGTATCACTGAACATATCTACAATTGCAAATGTATGCCATCAACTTTATAAATTAAGATCTTTACTTTCATTTATAAAAAAAAATCAATTAAAAAAAAAATATAGAAAGAATATTGCATTATGACTGTTAAGGTGTCTTATTATTCAACAAAATTAATGTAAATTTTGACCTTTTATTTAACATATATCACTGTATGAGTAACTTCAATTTTTTTTTATGATGTCAATGAAATAAAATTTCAATCCATTATATAAATTATCCTATATAATTTCTTCATTCATGTGATATGCCTCCAAAAATTAAATGAAACAATACCTTTCTCTGATTTTTGATTTTTCTGAGTGGATGGACCTATCTCTCCTGGTCCCATTTTACCATATGATGTAGGCTTCAAATAAAAATAAAGCATAAATTATTTATTGATACCAATTAATCATTAATTACAAATATTCTGTATATTTTACAATCTTCAATGATGTATGTATACAGGTGTACACATACATGTATACCTTAAAGAAGGAGAGATAACTGGTAATATATGAACCAAAAAAAAAAAGACCAAAAGATGTTCAAGATTGTCCCTGCTTATATATATAAATATATTTGTTTTGCCTCGGACTAGAATGTCGCAACGTCATTGGATGAAATGCGTCACGTGGCTGCCTTACAAATTTCTTTAAAAAGCAAGCGTCAAAATTTATAGGGCAACATGGCGGACGTAACGTTATTTGAACTGATTTTCTACACAAACGTTTGTTTACATATCAAACTTTAGGTCCTCGACAAAACAAAACACTTATTAGGTTTGTTACTGACTGTGTAAAAAAGTTTGTGGGGTTGGTAAAGTCCATAGAAAGCGAGGCTTTACCGACCCTACAAATTTCTTTACACAGTCAGTAACAAACCTAATAAGTAATAATATATATATATATATATATATATATACACCACTTTGTTGAATAGAAAATATGCTGGCTAAGGGTCTATTTTAATAGCTGATGCTCCAAATTTTTTTTACAATTCTAAATACGATTTGCACCTTTGTGATGATAATAACAGTTTATTTTTATTATATTGCTATCTATTAACAAGTTAGATTAGTTTAAACAAAATTGTGTCCAATATAATATACCCTTTGATCGAGTTCGCAGTCTGAATCGCTGTCCTCATCTGGAGGTTTCAGCATATGTGCCAAAGAACTAATATGTTCAGGTGTAAATTCCATTGCTATCAATGCTATGCTCTGCAAAATATAAAATATGGATTTTTTCATAAATACAATGGAAAACACAAACTCATGACGAGAGAGAGAGAGAGAGAGAGAGAGAGAGAGAGAGAGAGAGAATGAGAGAGAGAGGGGGAGAGAGAGAGAGAGAGAGAGAATTAAATTGTAACTCGAATTGGTAAAAACAATTTCATATCATTTAATTAATTACATTCAGTGATTGAATTGACAAAATAATTTCCTTGATCGCTTAGCAACACAACTCCCTGGGGAGTTAAGGAATTAGGGAAACATTAGTTTAGAATTAGTGCATCCTTTTGTGCTATGAATGCCTCTACTGACCTAGCTTAGCTCTGCTCTATGGTCTGTCAACACAAAGATTTCCAAACCCAAAGATACAGCTCTGCAGCTTTTAATGACATTGCGTGTTTATTTATAACTTTATCTATTCTTTTCAGAGATGTGGACAGACATAGCCTTCAACCATGGACACAGAGCTATATATGTATGTATGTGATCTAAAACAACTGTAACTATTAAGAATAGTTTCTGGTGTACACAACTCTGATTTCTAATTTCAATAACATTTATATATACATATAACTTTAAAACGGCAATGTATGTGTAAATTATGTGCCAAAAGGTCTTTGTAAATAAAAACTGCTAGGATATAGGTAAATATAAACTGCTAGGATATAGTGTCAGCTTTTAAAAATGTTTGCTTTAAAAGCGGATCGCCAGTAAACGTCTTATTCAACACTATCACCAATTATTATCAAGATATTTCCAACTCACGTTTAAAGAAAGTTATTACTGAAAACCTCCTATCCCTGCCAATGGTATCCGTGTGGACGATTTTTATCACCTTGTTAAAAGTTGTTTACACGTTTCCACATGAAGTTCTTGTTTACTTCCGGTAAAATTTATTTTAAACATTAAAACCCCTGACACACAACAAAATATTTTCCGGAATATTCATAAGTACAAAACACATCCGTGACATGCAACAGACAAAAACACAATTCAATTCTATTTTACAACAAGAAAGGCATGAAGTTATAATTTCTTTATGATTAACCATCATGTAAATGTTTATCCTGAAACTCAGACACGCAGAATAGTTTTTAAAAGTGGGGAGGGGTGCATGGGGTGTAACTTACTATAAGTAAATTGTTTCAAACAATGCCAATCCGTGTGGGGAGAGGGATATGCCTTGCATCTATAAATTGGTCAGCCTATAAACTTTCCCTGTGTTTTTATCACTTTCGAATGGTAGAACAGTTCGTTAAAATTTTTATTTTTATATATTTGTGACAGAGACACTTGTCTTTCTTGACAATTAAAAATTGTTAATTAGTAAAAGACAACTTACTGCCTCGGCTGGGATTAGAACCCAAGTCCTCTGGCAAGCCAGTCCAACAATCTACCGATCGAGCTATGTCTTTACCAAATAACCAGAGCTACATGTAGTAGGAATGCCATATACCCGACTCTACCACATATTATCAAAAGAAAAAAAACCCACCCAAAAACCAGTCAGTTCATGTATTTAAAACAGTAGGGGAGTAGAGCCACCCCCTCCCTCCTACGTAAGTTTCCGACACCCCAAACGTTTTCAACAAAGTAAGCAAAAATGCAAGTCAAGAAGGCAAGTCGTTTTCCCTCCTGTATATTATCTACATAATACAAAACTCTTTTCCCCCCGAAATTAAGAACTTATATAAAAGGGGTCGACTGTACATGTACGCGTGTGGTTCTGAAAGGGGCGGGGAGAGGGTAAAAAAAAAGGTAGTCAAAATGGCTGCTATTGCAGCAACACACATTGCCTACATGCATTGAATTTCACGGTTTTTAATTAAAAAGTGTCCATTCTACGGAGAAAAAGTATGGACAAATTCTATAGATTGTGACGATGCGTTCTTTGTTGTATATATATACATATTCCGACATATTCATTTTTCTTTTCCTCTATGATTATTCATAATATTTAATGATTTATAAATAAAGAGAAATAAAAATCCATAAAACATCAATATTTTTTTTAAAAATAATTTTCAGGCATACATTTATATATGGTAAATCAACAAATGCTAATATACAAGCACGGTACACTAGTTTTTCTCTTTATCTTACGATTAATTAAACTGACTCAAGGCGTAAGTTGTAAGATGAATGAATATCAAGCAAAGGTTTACACACACACTCACAGATTAAACCTCTGTTTGTTGTCCCCTTGGGCAGAGGCGATGTACGGGAAAATGACAAGTCCGATTTTCCTGCGAGATCACAGTAGTATCTTCTCAACGAGCTCTGCGTTAACATCAAATTAAAAATACCGAGCCAAAAAAAGACGCCAAAAATCGAAGGCTTCAGAATGAAGGTACCTGTTATAGGGATTGATCTTGGAACTACGTACTCTTGTGTAGGAGTTTTCCAACACGGAAAGGTGGAAATAATAGCGAATGACCAAGGAAACCGAACGACACCAAGTTATGTGGCGTTTACGGAGACGGAGCGCATGATCGGGGACGCCGCGAAAAACCAGGTGGCGATGAATCCGAAGAACACGATCTTTGACGCCAAGAGACTTATTGGGAGAAAATTCGAGGAGTCGTCCGTGCAAAGTGATATGAAGCATTGGCCGTTTAAGGTGTTGAACAAGCAAGGGAAACCTATGGTTCAAGTGGAATATAAGAACGAAATTAAAACCTTTAGTCCGGAGGAAATTAGCTCGATGGTGTTGATCAAAATGAAGGAGACGGCGGACGCTTTTCTAGGGGAGAAAGTCACACAAGCCGTCATTACGGTCCCTGCTTATTTTAACGATTCGCAGCGTCAAGCGACAAAGGATGCAGGCGTCATAGCAGGATTAGATGTGTTGAGGATAGTCAATGAGCCTACGGCCGCGGCTCTAGCCTACGGTTTAGACAAGAATTTATCTGGCGAGAAGAACGTTTTGATATACGATTTAGGAGGGGGTACTTTCGATGTGTCGATTCTCACGATCGACGAAGGCTCGGTTTTCGAGGTGCAGTCTACGGCCGGAGACACACATTTAGGAGGTGAGGATTTTGACAACAGAATGGTAGACCACTTTGTGAAAGAATTTAAGAGGAAATACCAGCGGGATATAACGTCCAACAACAGAGCTCTCAGAAGGCTACGTACTGCTTGTGAAAGAGCCAAAAGAACTCTTTCCAGCAGCACAGAGGCTAGCATAGAAATCGACTCTCTGTACGATGGAGTAGATTACTACACCAAAATAACTCGCGCAAGATTCGAAGAACTGTGTTCTGACTTATTCAAAAGTACGATGGAGCCCGTCGAGAGAGCGTTGACGGACGCAAAGTTAGACAAATCAAAAATACACGACATCGTGCTGGTTGGTGGATCTACAAGAATACCCAAGATCCAAAAACTACTCAGCGACTTCATGGGAGGAAAGGAGCTGAACCGCTCCATCAATCCGGACGAAGCTGTGGCCTACGGCGCCGCTATCCAAGCCGCTATTTTGTCGGGGGACCGGAGTGACGCTATAAAAGACGTGCTTTTAATCGACGTCGCACCGTTATCCTTAGGTATAGAAACAGCTGGCGGCGTCATGACGAATCTGATTGATAGAAACAGTCGAATTCCATGCAAAACTAGCAAAACCTTCACAACATACTCAGATAACCAACCAGGTGTCCATATTCAGGTATTTGAAGGCGAACGCGCCATGACTCGAGACAATCACAAACTCGGGAACTTTGATCTCACGGGCATTCCACCAGCGCCCAGAGGTGTTCCGCAGATCGATGTGGAATTTGACTTAGATGCAAACTGTATTCTAAATGTTTCTGCAGTAGACAAAAGCACTGGAAGATCCAATAAGGTAACCATTACAAACGACAAAGGACGATTGACCAAGGCCGAGATTGACCGAATGGTTTCGGACGCCGAAAAGTACCGAGAGGAAGACGAAAACCAGAAAGAACGCGTGCAGTCCAAAAATCAGCTGGAACATTACGTGTATGGCGTCCGTAGCGCAGTGGAAGAGGAAAAAGGCAAACTAGAACCTTCAGAGAAAACGGTAGCGTTGAATGCCTGCGAGGAAGCTCTAAAATGGCTGGACCTTAATGCCGAGGCTGAGAAGTCAGAATATGAAAGTAAACTGAAGATGGTACAGGACACGTGCAGTCCAATGATGACAAAGCTCCATGGTGATCAGAAAGGAGAGAGTACTGGGGGCGGACCTAAAGTGGAGGAAGTTGACTAATCAGGTGTTATTTGTGAAACCACGTTAACTCATTGAATTATTCAACGTCACTGGAGTTGTTTATGAAAAGAAACTACTTATAATCATGCATGCCGACGATATTTAACTTGTAGTCTTTTATGTTATTAAATATATGTTAAAAAAATGTCTTCATATGTTTGAACACTTTACTGATGTATTTATGTTAACTGAGAATCGCATGGTTCTTGGTACTAAAACAATACAATACAATACTGTATGATTATAAAAGACAGTGATTCTCATCGAGAGTTAAAACTCCCAAGACGAGGCAAGTTGGGGACTGAATTGACTTTATTCCGTAGAGGGTCATAAAAATAACCGTATAGATCCACCATATTGTCTTTGTATGGAAAGCATTCTATGAACTTGTAAGTATAAATTTGATTTTTGGAAACATCCTATGTAAATGTAGGGGATAAAATGATGCTCTGTCTAATTGTCTATCAAATTAATTAAATCAAGAACCAAAACCATCTTTATTAATACTGTTTGCGACCAATATGATATATCTTATTTAATTAAATTGTTCATTAACCTCTGCATGTTAGCTCATTTGAAATTTTGCTGCAGAGAGATTCTTATTCAATAAAAACAAAATTATAACTGAAATGCACAATAATGAAGCGTACTTTAAAACTTTGCCATTTCTCAGCAAGAGTTATCTTTCTTATCAGATTGAGTTTTACTTTTTTCCTTGTAAAAACGACATGTACATCACGACGACATGCATGGATCCTGAAAATTATCATACGGGTGGGCCGACGGATATTTGAGTATGTCCGGGGGGGGGGGGGGGTGACAGGATTATTTTCGGTAATTTTACAATACAAGTTACGTAAATTATAAGTTATAAAAATTATATAAAGGACTATGTTATGGGCCTAAAATGGCCCCCTAAAATGGATATCATTATTTTACTGTAATTCTTTGTTTTCTTTGTACAGATATATATGTGTTTACTTAATGTTTAGTTGGATTCAAGTGCCCACAATTTAGAAATATGACATTGTAAAGACAACCTTTTCCCGCCATTTTTGCATTTTTAGCATCAAACAGCTTGTTTTCAAGCCGTTTTTCTTTAAAAAAAACAGAGCGCATGCTTAAACAAACAGAATATTTTAATCAGAGATGTATCTAGCCAAGACTTATAAGTGACAAAAAACTTTTCCTTGTTCAAGAATGCGCTCTATATTTCCCATTCGTAATAAGATTTTTAAAAAAATGACAATTTTGACAGATTCTTATTGAATTATAGAAACAGCGTCACTTCAGACGTCATATACAGGTACTGCAAGTAAGTGCAAATAAATTTAATAAATAGGTAAAAAATATATTTTATACAAATGTACCAACTCTTTTAAAAAATAACATAACATTTATTGTACCCGAAACACTTTAAAAAATGGCGAATTATATGGAGGTCAAATTTTACTCAAATCATAATTATAAAGTTCTTTAAATTTTCTAGCAAAACAATGGTAGATGTTTTTTAACAAATAATTGTACGATATATCATTTATAATTATAACAGATTCAAGCGCCCAAAATAGTGTCAAGTTTTAGACCAAGCCCAAGTCGAAATACCGGTACAAAATTATGATATGTAATCAACATGTACATCTTTAAAGTAAATTAACTCAACATTAATTCTTAAGAACAACTAAACCCTTTCTTTTATTCCTCTCACATTAGCAAATTTCGAGTCTTTCAAAAAAAAATTTGCAACGCCTTTTATTCTGGACTAAAACACTTTAAAGTACACTGTATTTGTTAACTTTAAATTAAATGATTTACAGCAACAATATCCAATCGCAACAAATCGGGCCTTTCATCATTAGGGTCTTCCGTTTCCAACGGAAGACCCTCTTGTTATTCTATTGTTTCTTTTTATTAGGGTCTTCCGTTTCCAACGGAAGACCCTTTTGTTTTTCTACGGTTTCTTTTTTTAGGGTCTTCCGTTTCCAACGGAAGACCCTTTTGTTTTTCTACGGTTTCTTTTTTTTCTTATTCTTATTATTATTATTCTTTTTATTTTTTTTCCAACTCAAATATTTCAAAAACGCTTCCATCGATTGTTTTGAAATTTGCAGGTTTAATGTGTATCTGAAAGATCTCTATGATATGAAAAAATTATTTGATGACGTCATCAATTTCGTCAGATATTGACGTTTTTCACGTTTTAAAAAGAGATTTTGTCCGGAGCTTTTCTCATTTTTGATTTAAGGTAAAGCTATGAGATTTACAGAGAAGGTAGAACTATCGTTTTACTAATGACATAAGGCTGGAAATTCAATTCGGACACTTCCGGTCGAAACCGGAAGCAAAACCAATTTTTTTGAATTTTCATGTTTTTCAATTTAAAAACTTTTACGTATGTATCTTACAGTATTTTTCATGCTGAGTTCAAAACTGAAATCCTTTTTTGAATCGGACGATGCATTACAGAGATATCGGGGTTTAAAAATTGATTTTTCCGGAAATTTTGATTCCACGTCCTTGGTTTAAAAAATAGCGTTATATTCAAAGTAAAATTAACTCGTACCAAAAATAATTGTTAAGTCGTACTTGATCACATTCGGATTTTTTTTGGTAAACTCGTTCTTGAAATCGGAAAGGTTTTTGTTAAGTCGTACCTAAATCATTCGGATTTTGTTAAGTCGTACCAGAAATAATTCGATTTTTTTCATCTTTTTATTTTAGTTACTTTTGTTATTGGTTTAGGAGCTCTGCTTCTTACAGGAACTTCTAGCTTTACTTCCGACATTAACGGAAGACCCACTCGTTGCTTTGCAACGAGCTTTGCTCTAGTTTCTTATTCTTATTATTATTATCCTTTTTATTTTTTTTCCAACTCAAATATTTCAAAAACGCTTGCATCGATTGTTTTGAAATTAACAGATTTAATGTGTATCTAAAAGATCTCTATGATATGAAAAAATTATTCGATGACGTCATCAATTTCATCAGATATTGACGTTTTTCACGTTTTAAAAAGTGATTTTGTCCGGAGCTTTTCTCATTTTTGGTTTAAGATAAAGCTATGAGATTTACAGAGAAGGTAGAACTATCGTTTTACTTATGACATAAGGCTGGAAATTCAATTCGGACACTTCCGGTCGTAACCGGAAGCAAAACATTTTTTTTTGAATTTTCATGTTTTTCAATTTTAAAAATTTTACGTACGAATCTTACAGTAATTGTCATGCTGAGTTCAAAACTGAAATCCGTTTTTGAATCGGACGATGCATTACAGAGATATTGGGGTTTAAAAATTGATTTTTCCGGAAATTTTGATTCCACGTCCTTGGTTTAAAAAATAGCTTTATGTTCAAAGTGAAATTAACTCGTACCAAAAATAATTGTTAAGTCGTACTTGAACACATTCGGATTTTTTTTTGTTAAGTCGTTCTTGAAATCAGGAAGGTTTTTGTTAGGTCGTACCAGAAATATTTCGATTTCTTTCATCTTTTTATTTTAGTTACTCTTGTTATTGGTCTGCTTCTTACAGGAACTTCCAGCTTTACTTCCGACATTAACGGAAGACCCACTCGTTGCTTTGCAACGAGCTTTGCTCTAGTTATTATTATTTTTCTTTTTCTTTATTTTTCTGACTTTTTCAAAGCTTAATATCTCAAAAAGTGTTCAACAGATTTACATGAAACTTTCAGGGATTATGTAGCATTATTGTGCCTCAAAGATGTTAAATTTTTAATTATAATGTCACTTCCGTTTTTACGTTACGTCAAATTTTAAATTTTAAAAAAGTGATTTTGTCCAGGGCATTTTTCAAAAACTCTTCAAGATAGAAACTTGGAATTTTCTGTGTTGAAGCATTGATCGTTTTTATTTAGACATAAGGCTGGAATTTAGTTTCCGTCACTTCCGGTCCAAACCGAAAGTGTTTTAAAATTTTCGATTTTTCGAATTTTTCGTTTTAATTTCAAATGTTTATGCGGTTTGTAGAGTTGGTTATGCTTAACACGAATCTGAAATCCGTTTGAAAATCGGACGATGCATTACAGAGATATCGGGGTTTAAAAATTGATTTTTCCGGAAATTTTGTTTCCACGTCCTTGGTTTAAAAAATAGCGTAATGTTCAAAGTAAAATTAACTCGTACCAAAAATAATTCCTAAGTCGTACATGAACACATTCGGATTTTTTGGTTAAGTCGTTCTTGAAATCGGAAAGGTTTTTGTTAAGTCGTACTTAAAATCATTCGTATTTTGTTAAGTCGTACCAGGAATAATTGGATTTTTTTCATATTTTTATTTTAGTTACTCTTGCTATTGGTTTAAGAGCTCTGCTTCTTACAGAAACGTCCAGCTTTACTTCCAACATTAACGGAAGACCCACTCGTTGCTTTGCAACGAGCTTTGCTCTAGTTAGGGTCTTCCGTTTCCAACGGAAGACCCTCTTGTTATTCTATTGTTTCTTTTTATTATTATTATTATTATTCTTTTTCTTTATTTTTCTGACTTTTTTAAAGCTTTATATCTCAAAAAGTGTTCAACGGATTTACATGAAACTTTCAGGGATTATGGAACATCACTGTCCCTCAAAGATTTTAAATTTTCAACTGCAACGTCACTTCTGTTTTTACGTTACGTCAATTTTTAAATTTTAAAAAAGTGATTTTGTCCAGGGCCTTTTAGAAAAACGCTTGAAGATAGAGACTTGAAATTTTCTGTGTTGAAGCATTGATCGTTTTTATTTGGACATAAGGCTGGAATTTAGTTTCCGTCACTTCCGGTCCAAACCGGAAGTGTTTTAAAATTTTCAAATTTTCGAATTTTTCGTTTCAATTTCAAATGTTTATGAGTTTTGTAGAGTTGGTCATGCTGAATACGAAACTGAAATCCGTTTGAAAATCGGACGATGCATTACAGAGATATCGGGGTTTAAAAATTGATTTTTCCGGAAATTTTGATTCCGCGTCCTTGGTTTAAAAAATAGCGTAATGTTCAAAGTAAAATTAATTCGTACCAAAAATAATTGTTAAGTCGTACTTGAACACATTCGGATTTTTTTTGTCAAGTCGTTCTTGAAATCAGAAAGGTTTTTGTTAATTCGTACTTAAAATCATTCGGATTTTGTTAAGTCGTACCAGGAATAATTCGATTTTTTCATCTTTTTATTTTAGTTACTCTTGTTGTTGGTTTAAGAGCTCTGCTTCTTACAGGAACTTTCGGCTTTACTTCCGACATTAACGGAAGACCCACTCGTTGCTTTGCAACGAGCTTTGCTCTAGTTATTATTATTTTTCTTTTTCTTTATTTTTCTGACTTTTTCAAAGCTTAATATCTCACAAAGTTTTCAACAGATTTACATGAAACTTTCAGGGATTATGAAGCATTATTGTGCCTCAAAGTTTTAAAATTTCCAACTACAACTTCACTTCCGTTTTTACGTTACGTCAATTTTTAAATTTTAAAAAAGTAATTTTGTCCAGGGCGTTTTTCAAAAACGGTTCAAGATAAAGACTTGGAATTTTTTGTGTTGAAGCACTGATCGTTTTTATTTGGACATAAGGCTGGAATTCAGTTTCCGTCACTTCCGGTCTAAACCGGAAGTGTTTTAAAATTTTCGAATTTTCGAATTTTTCGTTTTAATTTTAAATGTTAACGAGGTTTGTAGAGTTGTTCATGCTGAATACGAAACTGAAATCCGTTTAAAAATCGGACGTTGCATTACAGAGATATCGGGGTTTAAAAATTGATTTTTCCGGAAATTTTGTTTCCGCGTCCTTGGTTTAAAAAATAGCGTAATGTTCAAAGTAAAATAAACTTGTACCAAAAATAATTGTTAAGTCTTACTTAGACACATTCGGATTTTTTTTTGTTAAGTTGTTCTTAAAATCAAGAAGGTTTTTGTTAAGTCGTACTTAAAATCATTCGGATTTTGTTAAGTCGTACCAGGAATAATTCGATTTTTTCATCTTTTTATTTTACTTTCTGTTGTTACTGGTTTAAGAGCTCTGCTTCTTACAGGAACTTCCAGCTTTACTTCCGACATTAACGGGAGACCCACTCGTTGCTTTGCAACGAGCTTTGCTCTAGTTTAATGATCTAATTTGGAAATTTTACCTTTCTGAAATTTTTTAAAAATATTTTCAACTAATTGGTCAAATACAGGCACATAGCAACAGGGGTGGTGGGGGGCAGAGGGGCCTGGCCCCCCACTTTTTCCCGCAGCAACTAATTTTTTAAAATTTACATATAAAAAATTGAATCATCATGGAGTTGCCCCCCCCCACTTTTTTTAGGAGTATGTAAAAAAAATTAATATGAAAATAAGAAAATTAGGAGTGAAATTGAAGTTATATACTACAACAGCCCCTCCCCCCCCCCCCCCCCCCCCCGGATTATGTTTTTGAAGATTTTGGAAATTATAATTTTTTTTTTGCTTGTTAAGATTTTTTGGATGAGTCTGGCCCCCCACTTTCAAAAACGATGCTACGTGCCTGAAATATTGTAAAATTTGAAAAATCTACATCGCTAAAAGTATTTAAAGTATTTAGCCTACATATAATGTAATTTTATTCTCATCAATATCGAATACCACCTTAAGAAAAGTTGAAAAGAAACAAACTGAGACAACCCGCAGCGGGTCGAATTTTCCTTCGCATTATCCAGTGAAGTATGACTGAGTTTTAACTTTTTTACCTGACACTTCATTCAATGACCCTGGGTATATTCGAGAAAAAAAAATGAAATCAATAAATTAATGAATTAATTATATACTTTTTTCATCACTAGTCAACCAAAAAGTAAAATTGTGGGTTTTTTTTCCGTTGGCTGCACAGACACCTGGTGTTGTAGATTTTTGTCATAACAAAAAAAAAAAAAACAACTCTATGATAAGGTATAGAGTATTTATTTATTTTTTTCAGAGAAAAAAATTATAATGTCAGGTGCCTGTGGTACATAATTTGTTCTTTAAATAATCGATTGCTTTTCAGACATGTTTCTGTTAGATTTTAAATGATTATGCATAACAATCATCTTCAATATATAAAACACATTTGTGAGAGGCACAATTATGTCAATGGTTTACATAATGATGTCATAGAGCAAAGGTGATTTATGAATGATGTATCCCCCCCCCCCCCCCCCCGGCCGAAAAAAGAAATTCAATCACGACTTATTCGCTAATCCAATTTGAATTAAATAAGATTCTTAAATTGTAAATAAGAGCATTGTATAATCTACGCATATCAAGTAGAATACTAAACCATAAATCTGTATGACAAGTTTTAAATCGTATATCTATATATTAAGTCATAGCATTTTTGTAGTCCTGACAGTAATTAAGGATTTGGAGAAAAAATAAATAAACTTTTCGATGAGAGATCCAAAAAAGCCAAATAACTCAGTTCGAATTTAACTTCGTTAAATATTTTAATAACATTGTGCTTACGTTAATTTATTTATTTAGTGCATGGCGACTTTGATAGGATGAGTAAAGTGCATTCAAAATAAACAAGATGCATGTTGTCTTAACGACTATGGATATTAGTTTCACCAGTGATGTAGACATCCCTTTTCGTCTTAATCATGTATGCATGAAGCGTTGTGTTTCTATATGTAAGCCATGTGTACACCAAACACTTAGCGAGGATAGCAATTTACACTTTTGTCATATATTCAAAGTGATAATAAAAACAGCAACTTCTGCACTAGCTTTCATGTTGCATGACAACAGCATAATATATCGTCTTTTGGCAGATGATGTCTGAATAGTTTCACTGAAATGTAACGCCGTCAGTTCTAGATGATTAGTCCGTATAATGGCTGTATACATATTTATTTTTACAGATTGTGAACTATGATGATGGTTCCAGTGGATAAATAAGGTCGATATGATGAAGTCAAAAGTTTTTCCGCCATGAAAAAAAGTATACTAAGGCAACATATATAAGGATTGCTTTATCAATAAATGTACATTGTAAAATATTTGGTGATGAGGGGGGGATTCGAATTAAGGTGGTATGGGACATCTGTCGATATTAATGTGGATTAAAGTACATTATACTTGAAATACTTTCACCGGTTTAGAATTTTCAAATTTTACAATATCTAACCAAAAAATAGCTTTTAAAAGTATTTTGAAAGGTAAAAATTGTAAAACCCACAGTGGGATTCGAACTCATGACTTACAGATTCGTAGTAAACCCTCTTTTTTTTTATCTTTTATTTGTACAAAAAATAGCTTTTAAAAATATTTTTAAAGGTAAAAATTGTAAAACCCACAGTGGGATTCGAACTCACGACTTACAGATTCGTAGTAAACCCTCTTTTTTTTTTTTTTTTTTTATCTTTTATTCGTAGTAAACCCTCTAACTCACTGCGCTACGCTGTTAGATGACAATATTGAGAAAGAAACTACCTATATAACTGCACTTAATTTTATTGTTTATTTCGATAAACAATACGTCCCAACATGGAGGTGTCCCATACCACCTTAATTAATTTTCTAACCACGAACTAGCAGATAAATATACTTAGTATATACCAAAAATTGTTTAATTTATGTCCCTCTGTATTGCAGCAAGCTCTTTGACACCTGTTTAGTAAACACTACATTTTATTTGGGAAAACAATAAGCTATTAATTCTCTTTCGTAACAAGACTATTATTATTTTCAAATTTGAACTTTCTGATGAAATGTTAACTTCAATTTGCCATAACAGTAACTTTTTCCCACAATAGACAGTTTTCTTTAATCAACATGTAGAAAATACCGGCGCCACTAGGTTTTTGATAACATTTAAAATATTTTACAACCAGTTAATAACATGCCAATAGAATTGAAGTTTAACACTTTCGCTTGTCCTCCCTCACTTTTTCTCCCCCAAACAAATAAGAATTTTGAAAAAATTGCGGAAAGGTTTATAACTTTTAGTTTTAGAAATGTTCTTTTAAAATTAATGGATGGATATTTTTGTTGGCATCCAACATTAGTGAGGTCCATTTGATTATAGCATCAGGAATAATGGTTTTTATTTGTATCGTTCTTAGCCCTAAGAGGTACAGAATAGAGAGGTATCTTTTCTTCAAATGTTAGCAACATCACTAAGATATTTTGGTGCAAGATTGTAGTGAATATTATGCATAATAAAACATGCTTTTTTCTTCATTCCTTATCTTTCAAAATCCACTCATCTAATATCCGACTTTATGAAAATTATAAACATCTCTGTTCTATGTATGTACTAATGAACGAACTCTTGTTTGGCGTTTATTAATAAATGACCATTCATAACAGTAGAATGCACAAAACACGCTTAATCTTGGCTACAAAAAATACTAAAAACCACAGTGAAAGGCAATTCATTGCTCCCACGTGTAGCAGTGAGACAGAGATCCACAAACCGTGTGCTTGGTATTGATGTGGACCCTCCACTGATGCCAGGCCTTTCCATCAAATTAATCTTAAAATCAAGCATTGATAAAATCAGCAGACAGCTACATAGGTTGTTTATGGTGAGCTTTTCAACTTTTTCTGGAGTGAAGAAAATGGCTTAGGTAACCAAAGGGAAGGGGATGAGAGACACCAAGTTGGTCTGAAAGTCCGTCAAGTCAAAGTGGAGGGTACCACCAAAGCAGAGGACGTCAAAGATCTATCCTAGTGTGAGTGGTAAGACATTAGTTGAATGTATTTTTACCACTTATGGGGTAGACATTGCATTTGGTATGCTATTAAGTATATAAATGTACATTTATAATTATTTATAAGTCCCAGAGATATGACATCGAAAAAAAAACAACCCCTAAGGCTTTTGAGCAAACTAGTGCATGTAGTTGTCACTTTTCAATACGATTTCACCTCTAAATTGTATCCCGAATCACCTTGTTTTATTTATGCAATTAGTTAAAATGATACACAATTAAAAGTATTTCACATCGACCAGGGATTAGTTTTACTCTGTCCCGAGTTTTTGCTTCCACCACTTTTTGCTTGATATTACAATAATAGTAAATACCTTTGTGCTCAAACTACAATGTACGTTCATCCACTAATATGAAAAATGTCCAGATTATCTGTTTTGAAACGCCCCCTCTACCGCTTCAGGTTTCAATACACATCCAAAAATTGAAAGTCTACGGAGATTTTGCATTGCATCAGCCATTAATAAGCCCAGCTGATAATGTTAAAAATTTGCGCGATGTATTCCGAGTGTATTCCGAATGGAGAAAAGATGTAAACATTTCCCATTACAAATCTCCTTAAGAAAATTGTTTTCGTTCCTGCGAAATTTTATGAGTGAAAAGGGATAATTGTTTAATGAAGATATCTGGGATATATTCCCTTTCATCGATTTCAATTGTATTTCTTTCACAGATATGTGTATTTTTATTAAAAATCATCAAAAATTGATGGAAGCAATAACTTGGGACAGACTATAGACAATTTTTAACCGTGGGTCATATTCTCTATATTGTAAAATGAAAGAGAATTATTGATCTATTTTAGAATTTGCAGTAAAACGAAACTCTAATAGATCAATACCCTATCTATCCAGAACTTCGCTATAGTTACTTCAAAATGTGCAGGATCGGGGCCTCACGGGAAATAAAGCAAGATGCATGAAATACTACACTGCTTTCCTCTAGACTCATATCGCGTTGTTACTGACGAGGACTTTTCTCTATAAAAATATTACCTTTTCTTGTCCACAGCCTAAGTTGAAATTAAACATGGTATGTTGATCTTATCTTTAACGATTTATATAGATTCAAATTATTAAATTAAAGACTTTGATTTTATAATTACGCGTTGATCTTTTTTTCAAGACCGGTGAACAAAGGTAACGAAACAACACTTTCACTTTAGACGTTGTCTTTTGATGTTTCTGTTACGAGCAGGTGCGAAACAACCATGTGTTAAATGATAACTTATCCAACTTCTTTTTTTTTCATTTTAGAGGGAATGTATCAGTATTTACGTTGGCCAGGCCAGGCCGGAGTCTGGCAATGCCTGAGTTGTTGTCTGGAACATGGAATCCAGCCGGACGGTCAGATGTCCAGTGACAAGACCATTGGAGGAGGGGACGACTCTTTCAACACCTTCTTCAGTGAAACTGGATCAGGCAAACACATCCCCAGGGCAGTGTTTATTGACCTAGAGCCAACAGTTGTAGGTGGGTCATCAGTTATATTTTATATTGATACACGTACATGTTGCTATAGTGTATTTATATAAATTATCCATTGGTCAGATCGGGTATGTGAAAACATGACTCTTGTCTCAAACATGCACACACAGAGTTGATCAAAAATGTCGTTTTACCCCAATAAAACGAGAAATTTAATCCTTTGATGTAATTGTTGGAAGCAGGGAGACAGTTCTGTAGATGATGTTGGTAGTTTTTACTGTAGCCATTAAATCAAAACACGAGACCCATCGATAATATTTGATCATGATCAAATGGTGAGTGCCGTGTTCAATATAAATGCGCGCAAAATGTTTAAGAAATAAAGTACGAGTTATCGTGAAAACAAGAACTTTATTTCTATTCTACTAACAGCCCAGTATTTTTACAGATGATGATAGTTTCTCCTATAGATATAGGTCATTTTGACGGCTGTTCCGTGTAACCCCAACGGTTTTGTTATAGTAATGTTTACATGTGTATCGTCAACGGAATCGCATGCAGACGACAGAATTTTTCTTTGGATGTTTAATACTCTTTGCTTATTAAAAAAATATCTTTGAGTTATATTCCTAATATTTAAGGGCAATTTAATACGATTATTACTACTACACGTGATACATTTTATGTAAAAACACGCAGTGAAAATGTGCTGGTTGACTGGAACTAACACGTGAAATTGACACGGTTTTAAAACTTTTAACAATTTGAAGTTGTACTTTCATGATCAGTGCAAGACAAATAGGTATTTCTGATCTGATAATTTACTGATGACGTTCGTGGTATAATATTGGAGAATAATGTCCGCGGCATCTCTTTGATCTCGGCAATAACTGTAGTAGAGTTGTGAATTTTGTATTGTCGAATATGTATGTATTCAGATATGTCTTCTCAAGCGTTACGGTTATTTAAATGTCCTTTCAACGTTGGGCAATAAACCTTAAGTTTTCTCTAACTATTTCTTAATATTGGTTCAATTTTTCACAGGGGTCTGCATCTTACCTCTTATTTTAACAACCATGATTCGAACTTAAGACTTGTAGATCAAAACATGCTTCTTGCGATGAAGCCGCCTGTTCTTCCCTATAAGACTTCAGCATTGCGAAAGAAAATCCATTAATTATATTATGGTTTATGCTAAATTTGAGGAATTGTTTGAAAGAAAGAACATATCTTCAAGTACAGTGGGTATTATCAAGACCTTTTGTGCATCCTTTTATATAATTAAAATTAATTTTGTTCTTATTTATGCAACCTCCTTCTCCTTTAAAGACGAGGAACGTACCGGCACCTACCGTCAGCTCTTCCATCCAGAACAATTGATCACGGGAAAGGAAGATGCCGCCAACAACTATATATGCCCGTGGACACTACACCATCGGGAAGGAGATCGTGGACTTAGTCCTGGACAGAATCCATAAGCTGGCCGATCAGTGCACAAGACTTCAGGGATTCCAGTTTTGGTGGAGGAACTGGATAATAATTCACATCTCTGCTCTTGGAACGTCTTAGCGTTGACTATGGCAAGAAATCCAAACTGGAGTTTGCAATTTACCCCGCTCCCCGTGTCCACTGCAGTAGTAGAGCCCTACAACTCCATTTTGACAACTAATACCATTCTGGAGCACTCGGACTGCGCCATCATGGTGGACAATGAAGCTGTCTACGACATCTGTCGCCGCAACTTGGTCATTGAGCGCCCAACCTGCACTAACCTGAACCGTCTGATTGGTCAGATCGTGAGCTCTATCACCGCCTCTCTCAGCTTTGACGGTGCCCTCAACGCGGACTTGACAGAGTTCCAGACCAACTTGGTGCCTTACCCTCGTATCCACTTCCCACTTGCCACCTATGCCCCTGTTATCTCTGCAGAAAAGGCTTACCATGAACAACTGACAGTAGCAGATATCACAAATTCCTGCTTTGAACCAGCCAATCAAATGGTGAAGTGTGGCCCTCGTCATGGTAAGTACATGGCTTGCTGCATGATGTACAGAGGAGACGTCTAGATCACAAGTCTCACCTGCTGTACGCCAAGCGAGCCTTCGTCCACTGGTACGTAGGAGAGGGTATGGAGGAAGGTGAATTCTCCGAGGCCCGTGAAGATCTGGCTGCCCTGGAAAAGGACTACGAGGAAGTGGGCGTCGATAAATAAATAAATTATAAATAAAATAAATAATTAGATAACGTACAAGTATGTGAAGCACAGATTATTACTGGCCTTCATATACTAGCTTCTTGAGATACTCTATAATTATTTAGAAACTGGTTTAGAATTGCTGACATCTAGACGATCAACGGCTAAACTAGTAACCTTGCACAAGGTTCATAATAACGAAGTTCAAAGTATCTAAAATAAGAAATAGCTAGTAAAATAATATGTCCACGTATGATCTTCGAAATGGGGGTAACTATCCACAGCCAAATTGCAGATTTTGAAGTTTACTCTTGAAGATCTATCAAAGTTTAAGCATTGAATTAAAGCAGGCTACTTTAATCAAATTATTTCGGAAAATTGTTTGCTCTTTCTTTCCTCTAACAAACTATCGAAAATGATCACTCGTCGTCGCCCTATGACAAGACAAATAAACCCATTCATTCATTTCTTGTTTCAATTTGTTTATGTTTTTTTTTTTTTGACGCTGTATACAAATCTTACATATATTTATGAGTTTTGGGCTGACATTATTTTATCCGTTTGAATGTGATAGAACTTGCATACGATAGTGTTATATGGATTTGGGTATAATATGTCTGAAAGAGACTTGTATTGTTATGCAAAAGCTGTTGTACAATCTTTTAGTCCGATTCATATCAAATCTATTCTTAAAGACATATATTTCTTGAAAATAACATATAGGAGGCGCAATTTAAAAATATATTTTAATTTTCATTCAACTTGAAAAATTCACCCTTAAGTAATCTATATATTCATACTTGCATGTAATTATGCAAGAAATGTCATTTGAGTGTAAAGCGTCATAAGAGCAACTGTAGAATAAATCATCATCCTACATCCTTCTTGTAAGAGAGAGAATTCTATGCATCTTAAAGTTTAGACTAAAGTTTTGAAATTAAGGTATACGTCATAATCTGTTGTGGAATTAAAACAAAGTTACATTTACATATACAGTTACTGTAACAAGAACCTACCAGTAGTAGCCAGCCTGGTTTAAGCTTTAAAAAATCAGAGAAAAATATTTAGAATAACGAAGCGGGCAATGTTTAAATAATGTGAACATTCATTTAAAAAAGGTGTTTATTTCGTAGTAGTAGTAGAAAGAGTCAACCAAGGAAAGTGTTAAGGAGAATGTGAGATATAATGATTAGTACAACCAAAATAAAAGAAAATAAGTAGAAAAATGCAAGGTAAATCGTTTAAGACTTAATCCTACAAACTATGGATAACAATAGGAACATTTCATAAAATTCTTACAAAAAAAAACCCCTTAGATCTATTTAATTTTTAAACAAAAGGACAAGCTCTGCGAATTTTTAACATTGCAATTAGAAATTTTTTTAACGAAGCTGGTTTGCATCAGTTCTTTCGTAAAGGCAATTCATTTTTAAAAAACGTTAAATCTAAACACATGGAACACTGGTTGAGAACGAATGTTCTATAAAAGGTATCTGTATGCAATTTCCTATTCTAAAGAGTCAGAAACTACATGTAACTATGAGAGACAATACAATTCTAAATTGCGTGAATAGGTCTAAGGAAAAGTTATCCTTTTGTTACATATCTACAATAAATACGCGAAATGTCTCCGGCTAGATGTGCTTTAATTTTTTCATATATTACCAGTAAAAAAGTGTGGTCATTCATTAAACGTGAAAGTGATAGAGGGGATTACTACAAATATAAAAATCAAAGTACTGAAGAACTGACAGGAGTTGATTTTATCGATTATCATTTATTTTAAAATCAGCAATATGTGATTTTGCATGGCAAGTAGTATCGAAATATTTCTGAGAAATTGTATGGATCCAGACAAGATTGAACTCTAGATTTGTTCAATCAAACGCTCGACTGTCTCCGTTTATCTCCGACAAGCAAGAGAGTCTCTCTGATTGTCGGATATTAACGGAGACAGCCGAGCGTCTGGTTGAACGAGACTAGTACATTGAAGTCTCGCGTATGAATACATACGACTTCAAAAAATATCTAAACTGTTTGTACCATTTAAAATCTTACTATTTTCATGGTATTAATATATAGGTTTTCTTGAAAAACAATGCTTCAGAATACATTGCATCTGAATTTATCGATTATTTTCAGTAACTAAGTGTTGTCAGCGGTATTGATTTGTGCTTATGTCCAAACAATGTTTGACGCAACAAAATTAGATGATTTTAAAGAAATCTATGTAAATATATCATCCATACGACAGTGTATGGCTAAGGCAAAAAATATTGGAAGCACCCAGAAAAGTTTTTAAGTATTAGACAGTTCCCATGCCCAAACATGCTTATACCGTTATTTAAGATAGCGACCATGCATTAGGCATTAAATTTAGTCATTATACATTGATATCAATTTTTTCTTTGGATCATAACATAAACCGTGTTTTAATTAATCTCAGGTTGGCATATCTTAATTTTCCAGCTCAATAAATATTATTTACTTGAATTCCTAACAAAACACATGCAATCACAAAGCATCTGTACTTTGACCCTGTGCTTTAACGTGGACTATTTCAATTGCAACTTCTTTAAGCTCTTTGGAAGAGTTTGTGAAAAAACACCTCGAATTGAAATGTTATTCATATGGAGTCACTTCCCATTGATTTATGTATACTTGCGGAAAAAAAACTGTGCATTATTTAATATATGAAAAAACATTTAAAAATTACAATGAACAAATTTTATTTTTTGTAATACTGTTACTAGTAACACATGTATTCGTAACATTTCATAACACATTAATGTCAACGTCGAATAACGTCAATTTCAACACACTCGAAAGTCACTGTTATTTGAAATTGAATTAACAAAATTAATAATGCGTGTGACCACCATTTGCGTTCACGCATGCTTGACAGCGACGCCTCATTGATGCCACTAAGGTGTTCAGAAATGCTTGAGGGATGTCGTTCCAGATGATGGTTAAAGCCTGGCCTAAATCAGCCAATGTCACTGGCTGATTTGGTAAACGGCGTAAACGTCTTTCCATTTCATCCTAGACGTGCTCGATCGGCGACAATTCGGGGGAAACAGCTGGCTAAGGCAAGACATCGACATTCTGTTGAACAAACAAGTCCCTGACTACACGTGCAACGTGTGGCCTTGCGTTGTCTTGCCGCAGAGTGATGTGTAATTTTGATGTCTCTGTATGAAGGGTATCACATGACGCTGAATAATTTCATTTCGATAGCGTACGCCGGTGAGATTTCCATCGACAATTTGTAGAGGGGTCCTTCCACGTGCTGATATCCCCCCCCCCCACACCATAAAGCCACCTCCACCAAATTGTCGACATTGCACAACACAAGCGTCCTGGTAACGCTGGCGATACGATGACGTTGAAGCAGTACTGGGCGCACCGCTGGACGTCTTGTTCTCATGTTTTGCTCGCGCAGACGATTACACACAGTTATTGGTCGAAGCCCTGGGCTGTGTTTTACATAAGAACTTACGACTTACAACCAAATTAATGAAGTCACTAACTAATCAGCGAATTATTCTTATGCCTGGAAAATATAATTATAGGAATTGAAATATTTGTAAACAAATGGTTTTATGTTAATTTTGTTCTCTAAAGATCATCTTACAAGACAGTAAATATTTACGACTTTATCGTAAGTTCTTTTGTAAAATGTAGCCCTGGAATGCTACGGGCAGTCAAACTTGCTGTCTGGAAGAAACGATTTTCAGTGTTGCCAGATTGTTGAAAACGTCTCCATAATGACTGGATGGTAGTCCGATGTACTCCAAAGTGTCTTGCTACAGTATTTTGTGCCATTCCAGCTCGCAGTATCCCAACAGCACGATTACGTTGGTTTTCGTTGAGTCGTGGCATGACATAAGGGTAAATTTTGTTGAAACTAAAGTGATTTCCTTAACAAAAAAAGTTTAAACAAACCCTTTACAGTTCTTATTTCAAACAGTATTGGCCCGTAAAACTCGTGCATACAAATTCTTCAATAAACAAAAGGTGCTCACTAACCATGAAAGAGTCCGTGCACCTATAGACGGTTACCATCCGTTATTGTCAAAAACATTACCATTATCGATTGTTTAAATTTTATAAATACAAACAATAGATATAGAAAAATTATACTAAATTTTATAATGCACAGTTTCTTTTTCCCGCTATTATATTAGCTGGACAGTCCTGAATACAAGTATCTCTTCCATGGTATATTTTATGTTCATCCATCAGATTTAGTATTTAGCTTATCTATAATTCATTATTTGCTTTATATTCATGTTAAACTTAAGATTTTTGAAAGAGAAGAAGTTGCCATTATTAAACGCCTACGCGATAGATTTGTGGTTTGTTTTTCTGCTTGTCATAAAAGCTCGAGAAGTTGCGAATGAGTCCAAGGGTGTCTGTTCTTAAACATACTATTATAAAATGGCACCGGGGCTATTCAACCGGACTAATCCGGTTTTATCGGAATAAGAAAAAGCAATGACCAAAAACAAACAAACAAACAAACAAACAAGGGAAACAAACCGGGTTGAACATTTTTTTTTATCTGTTAGCTCGCATTATCCGGTAAAGCATGAATGAGCTTTAACTTGTTTACTTGACACTACGTCGACGACCTTGGGTGTATTCGGAAAAATATGTATTAATAAATGATAACCTGTTTTCGTATTCTCTAATCAACCAAGAGAAAAATTGTGTTTTTTTCATTTTGGTGGTGCATTATTTATACTTTAGATCGATTGCTGTGCAGACCCGTTTCCTGACGTTTTAAATAGATTTCCAATATGCATCACATTCATCCTCAGTATCAAACACGTTTGTGAGAGCTATAATTATGTCAATGATTTTGCATATTAATGTCGTGGCGTGCTTTACGGATGATGTCTTTTTAAAAAAAAATCAAAAACATTCTCACGACATAAATAGTCAATGCTCCATTCTAAATTAAATAAAATATTAAATTCTTAATAGATACCCTGTATATCGTATATACAGATACAATGTTAATTACAAATCCATGAATCTACATCACGACAAGTACTCTTGTATCTACCTTAGTTCGTCAAATATATATTTTGGAGTCCTCACAGAACGATTTTCGGGGAAAAAGAAATAGTTTTTTGATGAGTTATTTGCAGTTGCATTTGTTGATTCAAAAAGGCCTTAAAAAGATAGTTATAATTCATTTTCATATTTGAAGAACATTAATGCTTACGATAATTTTATTATTATTCATATAAAAACAATTGTCTGCATTTTGGTGTATTCATATCATACAAGATGCCACCTTGACGACAATGTATATTTATCTCGCCCATTATGTTGAGAGAAAAAAAATGTCAATTATGTATGCGTAAATCATTTATAAATGTAAGCCGTACCAAACACTTTGTGATGATAGCAACACCTATGTCATATATACAAAATTATACAAACAGCAACCTGTGCATTAACATGTTGCATCACAACAGCATAACAATCGGTTTTTTGCGGCAGATGTTGTATGAATAGTTTCACTGAAATGTAACGCCGCCAGTTCTTAATGATTAATTTATTTAATGGTTGTTTATATTGATTTATTGTGGGTGAACTATGGTGATGGTTCCAATGGAAAGGTGAGGTGGATATGATGTGAATATTTCCCCGCCATTTAAAAAACAATTCTTAGGCAGGATAAGGATTCCTTTGATAAAATATGTAAGAACACCGACCCTTTTTAATGGTGAGAGTAGAATTCATTTGCATGAAAACACATTCTGCAGTGTTGCATTACTTACCCCTAAACATTCACTAAAAATGTAGACCGATTTTATCTTGCGGTTTGATCCATTTTGATTGTTAATGTACATGAAAGTTTACCAGTGATCGAAAAGCCTTTTCCTTCTTTTTGAAAATGAATCTAAAAAAAGCCATACATTTATTTACCGAACAAAAATGATTGGTGAAGCTCATGGATATTTTATATAAGACCAATTACATTACATCACAGATATATGTATTTGGAATTTTATTAGCTTAATTCGTGACCCCACCCTTATGGTCTAAATATTATTGTTATTTGTTACTTGTCATGACATCTATAGCAAAACACTCAGTAAGTTAACAAAATCCGTACCAATATGCTTGATTTATACTCATTGTTTTAGGGCAAGCTCTCTCTTCATTTTTGGTAATTTATTTTTCTGAACAGGAATGTTACATTCTTCTTCTTCAATGTCCAGCTATTCAATATCCTTCTCCAGGACAAACAGATCATCAAGTATTTATCTTACTCCATTGCCTTTCTCGAATACAAATGCACGAAATTTGGTTGAATGAGCGTATACCCGATATCAGGTCAAACCACCATATATCTCAGCAAAATGCACAATGCACGCTTTACCCTGGCTTATTTACTGCCCACTACCAAAAAAACAACAATCACGACGACGGCGAAAGACACACATCGAAGCCCACCTGTATGCAGCTGGACACATTTCATCAAACCGAAGGGGGTTCTTGGTAATGATATGAACCTTACCATGATGTTAGGCCTTTACCAGCAAATGCTGCTTTAAAGCAAGCATTGATAATATCAGCAGACAGTTGTTCAAGGTTACTTTTCTGGAGATCGAGATGACAAGGGCGTAGGTAGCCAGTGGGAAGTAGATACAAGGGTAGGGTACCCAGTTGATTTGCAACTCGGTCAAGTCCACGTTAAGGACATCGTTAAAGATCTATACTAGTGTGAGTGGGAAGAATGGAGAGGCTTAATTATTACCATTTGAGGGGTATATATTCCAGTTTGATATGTTGATAAGTATAACTAAATACATAGGCGTCGGAACCGGGGGGGGGGGGGCTAGGGGGGCTTAGCCCCCCCCCCCCCCACTTTTTTTGCAAAGTTATACCTAACCATTAGAAACATAGCATGATAGAGGGTTCACCCCCCCCCCCCCCCCCCACTTTTTCTCGCAGGAAAGATTATTGTTCCTAAATATATTAGGAATTTCATGATTTTGGGAAAAAATAATTTGGGTAAGTAAATTTTTTTTTCTTATGGAAATATAGCCCCCCCCCCCCCCCCCCCCCCCCACGGATTAGGATTTCCATGATTTTGGGAATTACTTTTTTCTCAATATTTCTGAGGATAAATTTAGCCCTCCCCCCACTTTCAATTTGCTTCCGACGCCAGTGAGTGAAATATATACATGTACATGGAAATGTACATGTATAATTAATTGTAAGTCTCCGAGATTTGACACCAAAATGACATTAAACTTGCAAAACATTTGTTCGAGCAAAGACTATAAGTTGTCCCTTTTCATTAGGTTTTCACCTTTTAATTACATCCTGAACTAGCTGCAGGTCTGTAGCTCCCGGTCTGAAAAAATTCGGATAGACGACCAGGGAGCTACAGTGCCTCCCATAGTTAAATCTGCAATTTACTGCGCACAAAACACCGGGAGATGCTAATCCTGAACATACTATACAATCCTCTTGTTTCAATCGATTATAGAAATGCGCATTGCAAAAAAATGCACCACGTCGACAAGGAGATTAATAGGCATAGTCATAGTGTCATAATTTATGTAAGAAAATGAAACAGAATTATCGATCTGTTTTATTATTTGCACTAAAACGATTATCTGATAGATCATCGCCCTATCTTCAAATTTTTGATTATTCAAATCTTAGCTAGTTATTTTAGAATGTGCAAGATCGGGGCCTCAGGGGTTATAAAAGCAAGCTGCATGATCGACCGCATTACTTTCCTCTAGACTCATTGCGCAGTTACTGACGAGGACTTCTATTTGAGGATTACCTAGCTTTTCTCATCGACAGCTTTAGTTTAAACCATGGTAAGCTAATCTTATCTTTTATTGATTAATATAAATTCAAAGAATAATTCAACGACGTTGACTTTATAACTACACTAGGATAAATATTTTTTGGCCGGTGAGCAAACTTAACATACTCACTAATCGCCGGAATGGCGACGGGATAGACAGTGACATGACTGTATAAAAAGGTCGATAACTTGTGTTAGGTATAAGCTATCACCATTTTCAGTTTTTTTAATCTTTGGATACAGGACTATCTAAATATGTAAAACTTATTTGATAGATAAGTTGATATATAAAACCTTGACTGGAATGAGCTATGGTCGCAAAAATCAGCTGCAGGACTGACGAAGTCGACTTCATAAAACATCTAATATTTCAAAAAGTGTTTTAATATTTTTTTCATTCCGACACAAATTGTTTTATCATAACAACCTGACCTAAAAATGTGAAAAAATTAAATCGATATCTTTAGATTTAGTATCCAAAACCTTGACCGGAATGGGAATTTTTCATTAAAATAGAATGCTGTAATCATGCAGTCAACTATTCTTCGATAACTGCTTAAGATTAATTGTTTTCTTTGATTCCAGTGTATATTTTGGAAATAATGTTACTGCGTATTTTTTGTTATTACCGTTAACGATGAAAGCATCCTGATTTTTGACAAAAGTTACACCATTATTCGCGACGGTCAATTGAGTCAAACATGTCTGTGATAAATTTGAATTATTGAATTACAATAAGATTTACATAGTGATTCTAAGTTTTCTAAAGTACCACGCACATAATCAATAATCTTACCAGGCTCTAGTAGCTTGCCGGGAATTACAATCTCATCCTTTGGTATTTTTATACAAGAAAACATATCTAATAATTTATATTGCCCAATACCTGCTTATCCACATTGAATATTGTAAAAATACCTATACTGTAACAATTGAAGCATCTACATTAAGTTTTATACCATTGTGCAATTTTTAAACATTATTGATACTCTCAAATGCATTGTTTGTAATTCTAGAAAAAGGATTATAAAGACCTGGAAACTGTTGAACAACCCATTTTGCTGCATGATTGATAATTTAGCTCTTGTACATTCCTATTCAACTTGATGTAAACAATTAAATCATCATCCTATCCTAATTATCATGGCTTGCACGGACAAGCAGTTTCTAAGTACAACTTTATAAACATACAAACTTGAAAATTGAACCTTCAAAAAGAAACAAAACACATTATTTGATTCACGAAATAGAAAATAAAGCATCTTCTCACGATTTCGTCTGCTTGAGATCAATCAACATTACTGTGTGGCTGGCTATTCCTTATAACGAACATATAGGCCCATACACTTTCACGGTACCACGGCTGTTCAAATTTGGTAACGATGATTTTTAAATTTACACACTTCCATGATCATCCATCAGAATAAGCATCGTAAAGCAAAGCAAAGCTATGTAATGCATCAACTCCTTCGGCGCATTCCAAGCGGCAGATCCACCATATACTGATTTAAGTACATCACTGGCTATCTAGTTGCCACAACGATTACAAAAGTCGCTTAAACATACTATTCTTTGTCAACATATCAACTATTTTTGTCCACGATCGCCTCTCCTTGTATGGTTATGTCCAGTTGAATATTTCAGCGATTTATTACGAGTTTTTCTGCACAGTGAATAATATCACAAGCTATCGCATGTATTTTCCTTTTGTTTTCAATTCAGCCGTTTCAGATTTTAACTCACTATTTGTGTTTAATTTATTCCATTAAATTCAGCTCAATAGCTCTGCATCAGCTGAAGACGCATCCATTTTGAATATTGTTGCTGTTGTTGTTTTGTATTCATACGCGCCGTTTCATTTACATTTTTGATCAATAACACCACAGTTTTTGATTTGAAAATTTTTTATTAAATGATAAGAAATGAAGATAATAATTTTTCTATTGATCGACGTATCAAAGAAAAAATTGACCGGAAAACTTTTGATGAAGTTTTCTGGTCAATTTTTTCTTTGATTCGTCGATCAATAGAAAAATTATTATATTCATTTCTTAAATCATTGAGATTCATTTATGTAAAAAAATTTTTACTTTCTAATAACAATTAACTTATCTTAATCACCCATATATATTATTTCTTTTTAAATGATGTTTAAAAAGCAGTTGTTAGACAATCTACGTATATGAGTTTATGTAGTACATATATGTTTTTATTACATGTGTTGTTCTTACCTTCCTGTAATAACGCTTCTTTACCTGAGCGATACCCGAGTGCAATAATAAAATTTGTAAATTTTGAGTGTACAATTTTCATTCCGGTCAAGGTTTTGAGCATTTAAATCTAGTTTTATAGATAAAACTATATATTATCTGAAAGGTGTATACCTAAGGATGAATTTTTATAGGTAATAAAAATCGTGTCCGAATGAAAAAAAATTAAACTTTTAGAGATATTTATAATTTAGATGTTTTATGAAGCTGACTTCGTCATTCCGGCAGCTGATTTTTGCGACCATAGCTTATTCTGGTCAAGGTTTTATGGATCAAACATGTAACTTTCAAAAAAGGTTTTGCATATTTAGATAGCCCTGTATCAGTTCTATAAATTAAAAAAACTGAAAACCGAATGGTGATAGCTTATACCTAACACAAGTTATTGACCTTTTTATACATGTCACTATGTCTATCCCTTCGCCATTCTTGCGAACAGACCTGCCCCTGTTTATGGTATGAAAAGGGTGCGAAGGTATGCAAGAGGACGTCCAAGTGTAAATTGTCAACTTGTCGTAGTTTTCTGATAATCTTCTTTTACATTTTTAGAGGGAATGTATCAGTGTTCACGTCGGTCAGGCAGGAGTCCAGATGGGCAATGCCTGCTGGGAGTTGTACTGTCTGGAACATGGAATCCAGCCGGACGGTCAGATGCCCAGTGACAAGACCATTGGAGGAGGGGACGACTCTTTCAACACCTTCTTTAGTGAGACTGGGGCAGGCAAGCACGTACCCAGGGCTGTATTTATTGACCTAGAGCCAACCGTTGTAGGTGGGTAATTAGTTTAGATTTTGATTGTTGTATATATGTAGGTATCTGCATATATATCATATCTCTCAATAGCACATTGTAATAACTCTAAATTTGACTAGTTATACTAGTGTATACATAAAGCACAGCTCCAATTTAGTGATTTTCCATGTGCTTAATATATATATATATTATTACTTATTAGGTTAGTTACTGACTCACTACGGAAATATATTGGGTTGATCAATGTCATAGACAAAGCCGAGCCGTCTTTGAGATTGTTCAACCCAATATATTTCCGTAGTGAGTCAGTAACTAACCTTATAAGTGTTTTGTTTTCCCGAGGACTATCAAGAGACATATTTATTCACAAATAGCGATGATCTACGCAAAGCCATGTACAATATGCCTAACATCTCGTCCAATTTAACTCATTTAAACTCATTAAAATTTTCAATCTCACCTTTCATATACTCTTTAAAAATCTTTGCTTCACTCATCTTAAATGTTTTGTTGCTATTCAGTTTTAAATGTTTTCTCCCTTTCCTCGGCAGAGATTTGAGCAAATTTCGACGCTGCCATTTTGTTCTGCTTGTGACGTTAATATTCTAAGGTAAACTACTCTAATTTTAAAGAATATTTCAAAAGGCAACTGCTCCAAATACTTTAAGAACTTACGGCATGCAGTTTATCTATTAAATACTATGAAATGGCGAAATCAGTAAGCGAAGCGTCGGCCAATGACGGCCATATTGCCTAATATTATTTCTCACCGAACATATATAGAGATATATGAGGCAATCACGTGCTATGTTTAAACCAATGAAAGTGTGACATTTCAGTCCAAGGGAATATATATATATACACAGTATAAAAAAAAAGAAAATGCACAGTTCCAAAGTTTCTACTTACAAGCGCTTTCTGAATTTAAACATCTGTCTTCAGGTGTCTTATCTGAAGATATTGATGTGAATGAAAGTACATAATTTAAAAAATATAATAACCATTCAAACATTTTCAATTTGTACAATATTTTACCGTAAAATATATCGATATTTGTTTTGAAAGTAAAACAGCGCTATCAGGTTTGAAACACATGACATTACATCTTCGCTAGTCAAGGGTTTTTGGTACACTCCGCTCCCCATAAACCCTTGGCAAATCTCATTATGTAAACTAAATGTAGGTGACAAGTTCTATTTCACGACTGGCTGCAGCGGTGAGTTGCTAATCCAAACAACAACCGCTTGTAAATAAACTTTAATAAAAGAAACACACGTGAGATATTTGGGAACATATTTGGTGCTTTAAACAAGGTGAGACACAAGTGCTCGAGTACACTGTCTCCCAAACGATGGTCTTAACAGATTGCCTAAAATAATATATTTTACTGCAAGGGTTTACAAACAAGGCTAGCGTGATAGTATGGAAGTAAACATGGCGAATGTAGAATGTAGAAGTTGCCTTTCCCGTTAGGCCAAAAAAAAAAATATGTGTGTTTCCTATTTCATCAAATTTTAAAATAGGGTAGGTAGGTCGGCTTTTTTTTTTTTTTTGGTTTTTTTTTTTTTGAGCTTTTAAGTTTTCCCCTCTCCTAGCATATGGTTTTTCTATACAATAAGAAAATGTATTTTACAGGTGGAGCAATTGTGGGTAGTGAGAACTGTTACAGAATTAAAGCTTTCTTAAATCTAAGGTTAATTTGGAATGTATTCGAAGATTAAAATATAAACATGACAGTCATTATGAATTAATAAAGTATAATACTCATTACCACAAATATATACCAAATATATTATATATTAGTTATTAGTTCTATTTTCCTGGTCAACTGACATAACAGTGAACATTAATATCGTAACTGTATGGTAAATGCAGAAACAGAGGAAATTCTGGCTGATCAGACGAGAGCCTTAGAATTAAATCTTTTCAATATTTTAAAAAGAAAAATGAATACATAATTAATGGTTTAAGACTTATTTTAAAAATTTCATTAGCAATTGAACTACAGCAGTTTAAAATCATATTTATAATGTGAATGATTGTTGGGCCTTACGATGTCTGCAGTCTCCACACCCAGAAGTAAAAAAAAACTTTGCCACTGCTTTTTTCTTGTACATCTTAATATCAATTTATATTAATTTATAACACATCACTGCCCTATGAAACTATTTATTGCATTGATAATTTAGCTAAAATAACCAAGGATAACTTTCATCCATGCTGTCAATCTGCACTTAGAAATCTTTAAAACGCTTTGATAAGTGGTGTTTTCTAATGAATTGTTACAAGTGTTTTTTGAACTCTGATTTGTAAAGACTCTCTACGGTTGGTAATCTGGATTTGGAATAAAAAGTGTTAGGGTCGGCGCATAAAAAATAGGGTCTGTCGGGAAACCGGAAACACACATATTTTTTTTTTGGGCCTTAGTGTATATGTCCCTACTTGTGGTTATTGCTTTTAAATGTTCAATGATCTGTATTTTGTTTAATTTCTTTTAACTGCAATATTCACGATGACGATTCCTGGTTTTATGGTATGAATGCTTTCATTGACTATTATGTCCATATAAACATTATAAATAAAACATTCCTTGCTTTTTCTAGGTTACATGTATATCTCCAATCTTATTAAATAGCGTCCTTAATTATGTTCCAATACTCGCTAATCAACATGTGTTTAAATTGTGTTTATGACGTAGCGTGTATATAACCCGTTGATTAATTCGATTAAAATGTAAATATGCAAGGGGTGCAATTCAAGTTGCTTGCTAGATAGTGCTACTGAATCACCTAGATTTCATAATGATATGATGGAACGCCATGGCTGCCTTATGTGGCTATTTCTAAAGAAGATGGTGCTTTATTATATTATGCTGTGGTTATTTCATGAGAAGATGGTGCTTTATTATATGAAGACGGTGATTTATTATATGAAGGTGGGGCTCTTTTTGTGAAGATGGTCCTTTATTATGTGAAGATAGTGCTTTATCATATGAAAGTGGGGCTTTGTTATATGAAGTTTGGTGCTTTTTATATGAAGATGGTGCTTTTTAGCTCACCTGAACCGAAGGTTCAAGTGAGCTTTTCTGATCACCCGTTGTCCGTCGTCCGTCCGTCCGTCCGTCCGTCCGTCTGTCCGTCCGTCTGTAAACTTTTCACATTTTCAACTTCTTCTCCAAAACCACTCATCCAATTTTAACGAAATTTGGCAGAAAGCATTATTATATTAAGGAGATTATCAATTGTAAAATTCAAAGGGCAATCCCTTTTTAAACGAGAAATAATCATGAAACTGTGAAAAAGGGGGGGGGGTATCTTTTAAAATCTTCTTCTCAAGAACCGCTGCTCCAATATTACCAATATTTATATGACAACTTCTATATATAAGGCAGATTCTAAATTGTAAAAATGGTGACCCTCAGTCTAATACTGGGACCCTTAGAAGGGTTCAAACTATGTGTTGTAATCGTGTTCTGATTGTGTGTTCATTTATATAAGATCGGGCTTGTTATTCGGAATTACGAAACGGAAGCTCTTTGTACTAACTAACCGCCATTTTGAAGAAGATTTCAGACGTCAATTTTGATAAAAGAAAAGTTTGTGATTTGCCGGTTTAACTATAAAAGTAACGTTTTTAACGAAGAATGATATAAAGAATATTTTATGAAATAGTGGTAAATCGTAGTTCCGAATTCAGCTTTACAGTAAACTATCAGCATAATCACCATGCCATTTGTTTTTACACCGCGTTTTCAAGATTCTTTTTTTTTATACTTAAAGCTATTTAATTTGTCATCGATTATTGGAATAATTGTTGCGTAATTCAATTGTAAAGTTTACCGATCGAATCAAACAAGTGCAACCACGACCTTGGTAAATATGAATGGTACTGATATCGGAGAACAATGTTACTACGATTTGTTTTTGCAATGAAAGATTAAAATCGGGGTTAGATGTTCTACAGACGTTTATATCATGTTGATGCTACATTTTGACAAGCATAAAATGAAATAAAAGAAATTGTTTTTGTTTTTCAATGTTTTGTTTATTATTAATAATTAGTTTGCATGACTGTATTGCATTTGGAGTAAACATAATTTTAATTTTAAGCTGTGATAGCAGTCTAACAATTTTTACGATAAATTGTCAGGCCAATCAACATCAAAATTGTTAGACTGATTTTTATGGACCCTTATTTTTAAAATATGAACTATAAAGAACAATATTTATTGTTATATTACTGGCGTGCGACCAGTTCTCGCCGAGTACCATTTCTCGCCGGGACATTGTGGCATCATTTTATCAACACATAAAATTATATACGAAAACTGACGTCACAATATACTGGCGAGAAATGATACTCGGCGAGAAATGGTCGCACTCCAGTAAGGTTCTCGGACACTGCTAAGGCAAGAAAAACAAATATGTGTGTTTCCTATTTCATCAGATTTTAAAATAGGGTAGGTAGTTTTTTTTTATCAGCTTTTCAGTTTTCCCCTTTTCTAGCATATGATTTTTCTATACATTAATAAAATGTATTTTACAGGTGGAGCAATTGTGAATAGTGACAACATGCGAAAGATAAAATTGTTATTATCTTCTTTTTATGTATTGTTTAATATATGGCAAAATCTTGAAATATATAAGTTTTACAATATTTATTAAGAGTTCACATCATAATAAACCCTTTCGAAAAAAAATGATGCAAGGACTATTGTTCAGGTGAGCGATTTGTGGCCCATGGGCCTCTTGTTTATGTCATGATGCTTTTGTATGTTCAGGTGTTTTTTTATGGGAAGATGGTGCTTTATTATATGAAGAAGGTGCTTATTATATGAAGGTTGGGCTTTTTATGTGAAGATGGTGCTTTTATGGGAAGATGGTGCTTTATCATATGAAGATGGTGCTTTGTTATATGAAGTTTGTGCTTTTTTATATGAAGATGGTGCTTTTTTATGTGATGGTGCTTTTTTATGGAAAGGTGTTTTTTTTATGTGAAGATGGTGCTTTTTTATATGAAGATGCTTTTTTATGTGATGGGGCTTTTTTATATGTTGGTGCTGTTTCATGTGAAGGTGGTCACTCGGAACTCCTCTTATTATTGAATACTGATTTTACCATTTATTATTTCCAAAGATTGAAAGTAAAACAAAAAATTGATGCAATTCGCCAATTCGTAATTTGATACGCCATTGCTAGTTCCTCTTTTTTCTTGCACAATTAATATATCAGCTAGCGAGATGATCTGTGTTCGACTTTCCCCAAACCGAACTTACATCTATTTAAAAGAAGTGAACATGAAAAAATTATCAAGGGCTCAAATTTGTCTGTTTGATGTGTATAATGATATCTGAAAACCGTTTAGACAGAGCTTTCCTCAGTAAAAAGATATACCACTTAGAATAACTAATTCTTGCAATCCATGAGCGCTGCCATATTGTTAAAATCATTACCTCCCTGCTGGGTTATCTCTAAGTATCTAAGAGAGGGCAGCACTGATGCTACCGTCAGTGAGACACATTGCATTTTTACACACGTTTAGTAACAGAGATAAAATGCCATCATCAAAATGTGAATGGAAACTTGAAAGGAATGTAAAGAGTTGTCATTTTAAACAGTGTTTATGGAGGAAGATTTTGGATCTCACAATGATGCATTCCCACTAGCAGTTAATGTGACATGTAGGCCTAACTAGAATGGAATGTCCGTGGATCAGTGTTATTGTGACCTATTTTTTCTTGCACTCGGGAATTTCTTGTTTATGAGTTTGAACATTATGTGTGCTACATAAATGAGCACACAAGGTGCATTGCACAGCATCCTGACTTTTAAAAAGTGTCTTAGTCCTGTTATTCTTCTGACAGCATAAACAGAACTGCGGCATACATACCGGTATCATCAAGATCTTATGTATAAAAAAAAACAAATCAGAAAAATTTCCAGGGCCTTTAAATAAAAAGTAACGGTAAGAAACCCCACAAAGAAAATGAAATTACAATTTTATATTAATTTAAATTGAAATTTAAAAACAGCATTTTATTTATGTAAACACTGACTGCCACATGCATCTCCGTAGTACAAAACATCTGGAATGTGATGGTCTTATGTTTCACAAATTAATTTATCTATATTCATTTTTTGTACAAATCAGAAATAGTTATCTGAGGTTCATTTATAGAAATGTACTAAATCCTTGTCTTCTCATGACAGTACACAAAATTTTTCTTCACATCAAGGCATATTTTTTCTTTGTAACTTTTATCTGTACATAAACACTGGCCTAGTTCCAACATTGACCCAGTCACCAGCAGCAATGTGGCTTATCTACGTCAGAGAACAGATGCATGCTGGGAAATAATGGATTACCTCCATAAACCTTTCACTGAGAGTGTTAAATTGATAAAATCTCTTGATAGAAATTAACAAAAAGGTAACAGACCTCATTTTTCAGTTTCAAAAGGCTTTTAAAATTTATTAAGCAACAATTATTTTTTTCATGTTCACTTCCTTTAAGTGACAGCTATAAAATGACGGATTATTACAAGAATTAAAACTTAGTAACTTTATCCTGAACTTTGAAGGGAAGAAAATTGAAATTATTACTAGTAATAACTTTTGTTTAAGCAAAGAACAGGTTATTCGATGAAGCGTAAATGCCCTAGCAATATGATTAAAATCAGTTCATTGATCCGCTCTTAATTTTGTTCTTGTCACCCCCCCAGCCGGTCTTCGTCATTGATGACCGTTCCTCTCAACCCTAAGTGGCAAGTTGGAGAAATAATTCACACTCTTAGGGGTTTCAAAACAAAAAATTATAAATAAAAAAAATAAAGGAGTTGATCGAGGATCTGATTTTAAACAGATTGATGCCCTGAATAAATGGAAAGGATGAAAGGATTTGACGTGAAGAGAAAGTATAAAGGAAAAGTCACAGGAAAGGTCTACTATACTATAATATATAGCTCAAAGAATGCCCTTTTATTCTATTAATCGTGTTTTTCCAATCAATTCAGATCAAGTCGTGCTGTTCATTTCGTAACTAAAATACTTATTATGCTAAAAAAAGAGGAACTAACAATGGTGTATTGAATGAATTTTAATTGTATCAATTTTTGTTCTAGATTCAAATTTTGAGGTAATAAATGTTTAACTCAGTCTTTGAAAATAAAGTTTCGAGTGACCACCTTCACAGCAAAAAGCACCATCACATAAATAAGCACCTTTATATAAAAAAGCACCATCACCTAAAAAGGCACAATCTTCATATAATAATGCACCATCTTCATATAATAAAGCACGAACTTCACATAACCACTGCATAATATAATAAAGCATCACCTTCATATAATAAAGCTCCATATATCCAAAAAGCACCTTCGTCACATGAAATAACCACAGAATAATATAATAAAGCAACATATTCTTACGAAATAGTCACATTAGGCAGCTATGGCGTTCCATAAGATCTGCAAAGGGAGTGGACCGAAAACTCTTGGCTAGCAAAGATGAACTTGTCAGAACATGCAACTTGCATGCATCTGACGGCTTAACCTCTTGTTCTACACTCTAGACTTCAACATTGTGAAAGAAAATATTGATATTTTGCGGATTTTATTGTGAATTTGTTCAAAAGAAAGAACGTCATGAAATAGAGGTGCCCCATACCAACTTGAAATGATTTTATCAGAAGCCTTTGTGCATCGTTTTTATGAAAACTGAGATAATTTGTTTTTACAATTTTCTTTTCTTAAAAAGATGAAGTACGCACCGGCACTTACCGCCAACTCTTCCACCCAGAACAGTTGATCACGGGGAAGGAAGATGCAGCAAACAACTATGCCCGTGGACACTACACCATCGGGAAGGAGATCGTGGACTTGGTCCTGGACAGAATCCGTAAGTTGGCTGACCAGTGCACAGGACTTCAGGGATTCCTTATCTTCCACAGTTTTGGTGGAGGAACTGGATCTGGATTCACATCTCTACTCATGGAACGTCTCAGCGTGGACTATGGGAAGAAATCCAAACTGGAGTTTGCAATCTATCCGGCTCCCCAAGTGTCCACTGCAGTAGTAGAGCCATACAACTCCATTTTGACAACCCATACCACTCTGGAGCACTCGGACTGCGCCTTCATGGTGGACAATGAAGCCATTTACGATATCTGTCGCCGCAACTTGGACATTGAGCGCCCAACCTACACTAACCTGAACCGTCTGATTGGTCAGATAGTGAGCTCCATCACTGCTTCTCTCCGTTTTGACGGTGCCCTCAACGTGGACTTGACCGAGTTCCAGACCAACTTGGTGCCCTACCCTCGTATCCACTTCCCACTTGCCACCTATGCCCCTGTTATCTCTGCAGAAAAGGCTTACCATGAACAACTGACAGTAGCAGATATCACAAATTCCTGCTTTGAACCAGCCAATCAAATGGTGAAGTGTGACCCTCGTCACGGTAAGTACATGGCTTGCTGCATGTTGTACAGAGGAGATGTTGTTCCCAAGGACGTCAATGCTGCCATTGCCACCATCAAGACCAAGCGTACTATCCAGTTTGTGGACTGGTGTCCCACTGGTTTCAAGGTGGGCATCAACTATCAGCCACCCACCGTGGTTCCTGGTGGTGACTTGGCCAAGGTCCAGCGTGCTTTGTGCATGTTGAGCAACACCACCGCCATCGCCGAGGCCTGGGCTCGTCTTGATCACAAGTTTGACCTGATGTACGCCAAGCGAGCCTTCGTCCACTGGTACGTGGGAGAGGGTATGGAGGAAGGTGAATTCTCCGAGGCCCGTGAAGATCTGGCTGCCCTGGAAAAGGACTACGAGGAAGTGGGCGTCGACTCCGTGGAGGGAGAAGGGGAAGAGGAAGGAGAAGAGTATTAAGTTATGCTTTTCTGATGAGATTAACATTGCTTGTAGCGGGTAGTGTTTTAATTTAAAAGATGTCAAAAATATTGAAATAAAAATCTAAGGAAAGCCAATACGTTTTTTAGAGCGAGAGTATTCACACTGGGAAAAATGAAAATTATATAAGGAAAACATAAAGGAATTTTCGTGAATTTTCATATTGATAATGTGACTATGATAGAGATCAAGTTGTACAATTGTATATATCATAGCATCTTTATACATCTAAGAGAAACAGCTTGGTGCTGCTTTTTTTAAATATAATTATGCTGTTTTTCGTTAGTCATTCTGTGAAAAGATATGTTGAATTGTTGTTACTTTGATTTCCGTCCATCATATTGTTTTAAGATTTGTTTTTGTTGTAAGACTTTGTCAAACAATAAAGATCACTTTTTAAAATCTTTGGAAATCATTTTTGCATCAATCTCTGGTCATAACATTTCCTATATTTTTATAAACTAAATAATCTTAAAATGTGTAATTAAGACATTGAGTCTACAAACTAATGTTCCTTTCATTGGCTGACTTGCAGAAAAACATGCAAACTGAGGTAAAATCAATTGAAAATGATATACATGTACTAGTTTTTTAAAAGTTCAAAAAACTGACCGTTTTCTCTATCAGAAATTATAATTCTCGTAATTAAATCAGATATCAGCACATTTTATTTTACGCATAGCATTTAAACATACGGAAGTTTGATTACTTACTCAAATTTTAAAACCAAAACGGAATAATAAGATGCTTTCAAATAGTATCAAAGGTTTTAATGCATGGATAAATACCGGTACTACTTGTATTGACCACTTCTTTATTTAAATGCCTTAGTTAAAAGACCAAACTTAGTAAAACAGTTTTGAGAGATGAACTCATCTTATACATAGTAATCTTTTGATCACATTTATTGGCTTTACAATACATCTGAAAAAGAAGCAGATATAGGCAAACGATGATAGTAAATTAAAAAAAAAACTTTAAACTGCTGTTATTGTTTTAATAATGAATATGAAGAAAATCGTCTAATCCATTTAGTTTTTCTTCCGAGAATATGCAACAATATTAAAGATATTGAGATTTTATACAGAATTGTTTCAGATTGTTTAAACGTTTGCAAAATGAAGGCGTTACACTCCTCTTTAGTCCGTTTTTTTAGGGGTGGGGTGGGGGCGGTTTGACCAACAAATGTGAAAATAAAGTTGGGTTTTTGAAACTTGTCGACTGCTACAGCTCTCTCATAATCTCAATAAGTGGAGATAATGATTTCTACGGAAACCTGATATTCCGTCATTTTTCTTATGCAACTAGAACTGTCCTAATGGGACTAATACCCCCGCAAGGCTAATGTCAAATGGGACAAATAATTGAATTGAATAATAAAGGTTTGGAACACATACCAAAAAAAAAAATAATTCTAGAATTGTAAAAAAAAAAAATTGTTAACAAAGAAAAATTAAAATCAAAATTGTCAGAATTTCACTGTAAATACATATCTATAACAGTAATACATTTACAAATGTATGTATCTGATATTTACAGAAATCTACAGGTAGCCTCTCCACTCATCAAAGAAAGTGAGCGCACAAGATTGTAAGTTTGCAGGAATCCTCGACACGAATCAATTGGGATTTAAATGTCTATAACCTCGAAAGGCTATGTACAGGTTTCAACAAAAATATATTATGTTGAGAGTCGAAGTACATGGCTATTCCGGTTATTAAAAAACTCACAAAGCTTTCAAAAAATGGCAATGAGAGGTAAACCGATAACTAGTTGGAAATGTTAATGAAAACATTATTTAATGAAGTTATATTGTGTTAACCTAAAAAACTAGTAATAAGAAAAGAATTTTGTTATAGTGTTCATACAGCAGATCTAGAAATCAATAAAAACAAATTAAAATATACCGGTATATTATAATTCAACATCATGTTATAATAACATACATTTAAAACAAAAAAGTTTAATTCTTCTTAAAAAGACCACCAGTTGGATTTGAACCCAAAACACTGAATGTATGTATTCACTAAATCCAGGACGAAACCACTGATCCACGGAGACTTGTCAATATATGCTCTTTAAAGTACTGTTTGAAACACCACTGTCATATCAATGGACTTTGTTTTTTATCCTTCAACAAATAATTTGAAAAGTACATAATTAGTCATCTCTGGGTCATCTCTCCATCTTTTTTTAAAATGCGACATTTTTAATGTTGAAATATGTTACCTTTACACGTTTCAAATTTGTGGAGAGAAGACCCAGAGACAACAAAATCATTTAAAAACAGTTGTAAATAAGTAGGATTTTGCATGAATTGCATCGTGTTGCTATATTTAGACCCATATTATAATAAAACCTTTTGCATTTCAAATATTTTTCCACTCATTCCTCATCCAACAGAAACCAAATAACGGTTATAATTCGAAAAATATTCAAAATTAATTGATGAAATTTTCACTCTCCTTGTGCGCCCAGATTCCTGCCGAATCTACATCTTAAGCGCCCACATTCTTAATTATGTAGGTAGTTTGCTGCTTTTTGCCCAGTAGTAAGCAAAACTTTTTATTCATGGCATCGGTACATATTCATTATTGATGGAGGTAAGTGTTCGAATCATAGTCGCCTGTGGGAGCACCTTTTGCACAAGGTGCAAAGAAGGTCTTTCCTGTAGACCAGGGTGAGGGGTTTGGTGTGGGTGTACGTTAGTGTGGTTTATGATTTGATAGCCTTTGTTGTTCAAGGGCTTGTAACTGTCATAAGATATAAAAAACATATAGTTTTGCCCAAAGATAACATTTTTTTTTATCTTAGTTTGTCTTAGCTTGTTGAAAATAAATATTAAAAAAAAATTAAATCCCATCAAAAGAATCTCCAATGTAAAGCAGCAAATGAAATTCACTTTTTGTAAATTGAACAATGGACTGTTACATCAAAATATCGAACCATCTTAATTTGAAAAAAAAAAAAATTAAATTAACATTCAATGCATTTGTTTTAAGCTGACATCGTACAGACGTTCTGTATTGGAGTAAATTCACCGTGCATAGCACTGTTTTCTTTCTTGCTGTCAATTTTTCCTGGTTAAAAAACAAGTTTTGTGAAAGAGAAAATCCGGGATTTCCTAAAATGTTCAAAAAGTCCACAAAATTGTCAGAAACAGAAACCTTAGATTAAATGCAGGTGTCACTACAGTATAAAGAATCTGGGGGAATAAGCCGGTGCAAATGCCAACGACCTTCTCATACCTCTAATAAGAAGTAATAAACGTACGAGTTAACTGGGCATTAAAACGGTGGACAGTGTTGTCCAAATGAAAATGTCCAAAAAGGCGTAACTGTGCTTAAATTTTATAGTATTTACATATACTTTAAACTGGCAAATTTGAAATGACAATCACGTACTCATTTAAAGAGTTTAAATATAAAAATGTTGATTACTTTTTAAAAATATTTCATTTACTAATTTACCTCGGTCATCATATACAACCCCTAACGCAGGGGAGTCGACAAAGAGTATGGAGGAGTCGATTCCACCATTTGTAGTAGTCGATTTTTTTCCGCTTCGCAAACAGGAGGAATTTAGGTAACACCTTTTGTAGGTATTTAAAACAAGTCCCCCCCCCCCCCCCCAAAAAAAAATGAGTAGCGTCGGAATCAAATTGAAAGTAGGGGGGGGGGGGGGGGCTAGACTTGTACAAAATATTGACAAGCCAAAAAAGGTCTTTGGTATGTATAAATTTGCAAAAAAAAGTTACCGTATTGTATTGTTATCAGTATTACGCAAACAACTGGACTTAGCCATTTAAAGACCAATCTTAAAAATTAAAAGAAGAAAACTTACTTTTTACCATAGAGTGGGTTTTCGTACCATTTCCTGGAAAATCGAAAAAGATAGATGTACTAAGTGTTATCATTATTCGTTCTTTAAATAATGGTACGATGACCCACTCTATGAAAAAATATAATTTGAACATCCGATTTCTATATCATTTTGTTGCCAAATTAGCATATAACTATTTTGTTGTCTTGATAACAATTAAATGTGAAGTTACTTTTTTTTGTATTGTATAGTTTATTGGTCAACAGCTGTACAGCTCATAGACATATACAATTAATATACACATGTTATAATACATATAATGGTCACTTGAAAAAAGGCAAGTTTATACATGAAGTTTTATGTGTGGGTTATGGCAGCACTGAATGTATATGATTGCATATGTTTAATTTAATAAATGTAACAAAAGTGAAATTTGTTAGACAAAAAAATGTTATTTTTTTTAATGGACCTATGTGGTTTTTTGCCTCGGCTTATTCCCCCATATTCTTTTTACTATATATTCTTACCAAAATTGCACAAATTTAGAAACAAATTAAGATTCAAAACGAATTTTTGGGGGAAATCTCCTTTTTAAACAACATTTCATTTACAATCTAGAAGCGAAAACACAGGTGGATCTACATGTAGCAAGGCATGACACTTTGTTTACGTCGAAGTTACACATGTGTATGAAAATCAAGCCCACCAAAAACACTTTGCACGTGTATTAATCAGTTTGATTACTAGTGAGAATATTATTAAACCAATTACATCCTTCGTAACAAACAAATACCTGCATAAACAAACTCTGAGATACAATACAAACAAAATGTATAAAATAAAAATAAAATTATACAAATGGTAAAGTTTACAGTACAAATGAAAATTATCCAATATATATGTAAATTATACAATGCAAATGAAATGTATATAATAAAAATACAAATCATACAATTATTATCATGATTGTTGATCATGGCATTAGTTAAAGCTGCTTGGTCCGATTTTTTATTAAATTTTGTGAAGGCTTTTAAACGAACGATAAGTATTCTAAGTATGTGCTTAATAAAAGGCATTGCAGTAGTTTTCCCGGCCAATTAAGCCATATTTGAAAAAAAAAAAGTACAAAATTTGTTTACAAAAACAAACGACACCAAAGGGATATACTGCGTTATATTGAAGTTCGCTCTAAAGACGAAGCATCTTCACAATTGCAACGTCAAGGCTTTGTGATTACGGAACTCCACACAAGTTACGGAGTTCCGTATTCACAAAGCCTTGACTTTGCGGAGATAATGTCAAAGCGGCTATGATTGTATTCCAACTTTGCTATAAAAAAAAGGTTATAATATTTTGGCAAATAATAAATAAACCTGTGTACATTTAGTTCACTAATATTATTTGAGTTTGTTTTGTTTACAATCGATGTACAATATGCGGGTTGAATAAACCAAATCATTCGGGGGACGACACTGAACGGTTTCATTTTCTAAACTTTCCTATTTTGCAGTTTGGTTTCATTAATTTTTTGGGGGGTATGCACATAAAAAACTATTTTATTTACTCTGAATATATTTAACTTTGAAAGGAGACCGATTCTGCTGGAATAAAAAGTCGAATATCTAACTTTCTAAGATAATTGGTTTGTATGGAGAATGTTTTGATACCGTAATAGCGAAAAAAAATCGAACCATGCCGCTTAAATTCAAAGTAATTAAATTCATATACTATTGTTAGAGAAAAGGACCTCGATCTGATCAAACGGGCAAACAGAATTTTTTCCCTCGAACCAGACAGTCTAAAATATATATTGTTAATATTAATAACTAAGATTTTGATTCAACTGTGCGTTGATCGTGCATTAATCGGAGTGACCACTTCATAAAACAAGTAAACATACATGTAAGTACTTCATTTTGCTAAGATCATGAAAGCGAAATTATATACTCCGGATTTGAATATTTTAAAAACATAGAAAGCTATTTGTTTTATATTTTAACCTCTAACGAAGTGATTATTATTTGTCACATGATCTCAGGATCCAGGAAGTTTATAAACAAGACATAAAGTGTATTTAACTCACAAAAAGAACATTCAAAATGAAGTCCCTGTGGAGATACACGTTAGTGATTCTTGTATCTGTCAAGTTTGTTTCTAGTAAGTATAATTTATCATATACCTGTACACTGACTTTTCAGACAATAGCAAGTTTATTATCCACCTCAGTAGCAACTTTTTTCTTCGGCTGCTTTTGAATTTGCTGCTTGTCTAAATAGTTAGTAAGAGGGTGTTTTTATCTTACTGACGGATACTTTCTTTATCTCTTAATCGGAAAGACAGAAAGGAAAATGAATGGCGTCGGTGAATAGATTTGATGACTATTCATCATGGATTTATAGAGCGGTATCTATTTCAAAAGCAACCTTGTCTAAACCATTTTCAAACATGTTTATTCGTCGTAATTTAACCTAAAAATTACACAGACATAAAAGGAAACGAAATGTAAGAGTTATATCGTCAAAATTGTTACGTATTATACGTATGAATTTTGGTAAGTCTAACATGATGTTTGAATTAGAATCAAAGTTGAGTAATCCAGAAAAAGAGTAAACAAGCTGGTTTATAGTTACATACACATGTATACACTTTAATACCTTATTTTAACACTTTGTTTATGTATAACCATCTGCATTATAAGACATATCAATTGATAATTATGCTAATATTATAAAATATCTATTTTCTTTTAAATAATACATATATGCGGATGGAAATTACATATTTTTACTTCATTATTGATGATAAATTGTTGTATTTTATCTAACAAGTTTAATGTTATAATCTAAATTTGATGATGTTAGAAATATTATTCAAATTTCTACTTCCAAAGCCCAGTGTATAGACGGAACATGTGATTGCCATTGTACATGCTGTGCCATTTGTGGTTATACTCGTGATAATTATTGCGAGCTCTGTGAAGCGGGATGGGGTGGATCAATAAACAATCGTTGCCAAAGAAGTAAGAAGAATTCATCATTTTATTCAAAAGATTTCATCATGTTATATGTTCGATAGATAGAGAGAGAGAGATGGAGAGATAGATAGATAGATAGAGAGAGAGAGAGAGAGAGAGAGATAGATAGATAGATAGATAGATAGATAGATAGATAGATAGATAGATAGATAGATAGATAGATAGATAGATAGATAGATAGATAGATATGACATTTTGTTAAGTTAACAAGCAACAGCTTTAAGTCAATCATCCTATAAAGGGGGATAAATTCCATTTCAATATGTAAACTGTTGTTTTATTAATTTTCGTCGACAACCATTTTCGTGGATTAAAAAAAAAGAGTTTGGTAGAGGGATAAATTTTTTGGACAACTAAGTCATGCGACTTAAATAATTGATAATGACTCTTGAATTTGATAAACATTTTATTTTGAGTATCACATTAATCATGAAATCCACGAACATTGTGGTCAACAAATACAAATGAAACCAGAATTCAATGCAACATTTTTACATTTTGCTGAAATATTTCTAGAGATAGTTAAGCTAAAAAACATGCATGTTTAACTTCAGATTAACCCACTGTATCGTTAGGAAATAAGAAAAAACGTTGATTGTAATAGTTCGAGTATATAAAATTTCTCAAATTTTTACATGTATAATAATTATAATCGTCTTTAAAGGGGCATGGTCACGATTTTGTTAAAATTCTATTTTTATGTTTTTATTATTTACAATGCTTAAGAAATGCATTTTTAACGATCAAATAAAATTTGAGAGTCATTAATTCGTTGAGATATAAGCAGGATACATGGCTCACAATTCTTTGTCATGTAAACAAGGCTCGTGCCCTGTTTTTGTTTACATAGGTTCAATTTACCAGTAAAAATTCTTTTTCCAGCTTATTTGTCTATCTTTTTATTTATTTTAAGCATAGATAAACAGTTCCTAACGTTTAAAACATTCGATTAAGATTTAAAACTGAAATTATTACTTCAACGTTCAAAATGTAAACAAACGCTTTGTTTACATAGCGAAGAATTTCAAGCTCTGTAACTTGCTTAAAACTCAAGAAATGACAATCAAATTTCGGTTGTCTATTTAAAATGCCTCTCTGAAGCATTGTAAATATTAAAATGGGAAAAATAGTTTTTGACCAAAATCGTGACCATGCCCCTTTAAACAACAGAAGCTGCAATATCCTTGTAGCAATTTTTTATTTCGAAATTGGAAATTTTCTACTTAAATGATCAAATAATATATTGATTTATACACTTCTGTTTGTCATATTTTTGTAGAAAAAATAATTTAGATGTCCCGATTGAGGCATCTACATTAATCATTTGTCAAGATTATTATGAATTAGATTTATTATCCCCTCGCGCAACTTGTCGCAAGGGGGATATAGTATCACTGCTGTGCGTGAGTGTGTGTATGTATGTGTGTGTGTCCATTTCAGCCTTTTTAGCAAAATTAAAAAAAAAAAAACCAAGCATGCGTGTGTATCAAACTTCGTACACTTCATTAGCATGATTAAAGGACAAACCCTATTTATTTTCAAGGAATTCCGTTATATATTTTTTAAGATATCGTTAAAATTACAACACTAAGAAATTTTATGTACGACTTCCGGTTCGTGAAAGTTTTGTTGGATGTAAGCCCTGTAAAGGTAAGAAGCAAACATTTTTGACAAATGAGGAGTTGAAAGGATGTCCAAAGTGAAAAACCGAAGTAAGCAGGAGATTAAGTTCACCCTAATTTGATCGAAACAAGCAGCCGTCTGAGCCGAATTTCGGACTATATTTAACGGATTACTTAAAGAAGCACAGGTTCATAATTCAGAAGAGACTTTGACAAATATCGTCCACATGATTAACTGGGAATTCATTTCATGTTAATCGCTGAAGATACATACATGTATATGTATGTTACTCTTTTTAAAATATTTGGGTTAAAATCACGACATGTTAACTCGAATTTTGCTCATAAGGCAGACTATAAATCGCCAGATCTTAGCTACGTTTCCTTTTCAACATGAAACTTAAATTTGCCTACACTAATTGTCTACATGCGTAATGTATGTCACTGGATAAAAAAAATTAATTAGACTATATTACTAAAATTTAACACGTTTGTGGTGTGTTTCCCTAGTAATGGGAGCAATTGTACAACCACGTAAATGCACCCATCCCCATGGATACACACAGAGCGTGCATGGGAATAGGAATAAAAGACATATTTGAATTCAAATGGTTTTAAACAACTTCAATATTTTGTCTCTTCAATTGATAATGAAAGATATAATGATAAATAAACTGTACAAATGTCAAATAATAAGCGAAATATTTGCAGTTTGGGGATAAACAAAGAATATCTAAAATAAGTATTCCAGTAAGTAAAAACAAAAGTCCATACGGGATTCGAACTCGGGATGTGCGGATCACAAGTCCGACACTTTATTCACTCCGCTATGGAGTAATTTACATTTTTCAGTCCATAAAATTGTTTAAATAAAACGAAATGTCGTTTCGACCAGCGGTCAGCCATTTTGTGATGATGTGTTATTCAACCTTTATGACTGCCTATTTTCTCCGCTGATGATTAGAAATCACAATTGATATATTTAAAATGCTTGAAAAGTATCACTATAAATTATGACTGGTATTGTGTTCTTTCTAAATATGAAAAATAATATAAAGTAAATGCCCACACTCAATAGATTTCGCTAGATTTTGGTAAGATTTCGGTGATTTCCGCGGATTTTGGATATTTGATACATCGGTCAGCCCGCGGGCTGACTAATTAAGTTGGGATAATACTTCAATTGCGCTCGCGTAAATTGGAATTCTGGGTATTAAGGAATTAGACAGTCCGTGTTAGAGAAATTCGAATATGTTATAAAACTGGTCAGTTTCTAGGTCAAATTGCTAATCGTTTTAAAGACATGTGTATTGTCTGCACCCACAGGCCGAAGTCTGCATATATATATTTTCCCAATTCTCTTAGTTAGATTGGAATGGGAATATATTGGCAGTGGTTTGCGACGTCGATGAGACCATAAAATCTAGAGAGCAATTTTTGCAAAGTTACAATTTTAAGTAATAAGTAGGTTTGGAGTCATACATTGTATTTACACTGCTACAAGCTTGTCTCCGCAAATGTACATACAGTCACAAGTAATAGCTTTCCAAAAACTTGCCTGACTAAACAAAATTATTCTATGTAAGCATGCATAGATTGATGAGGCTATCTTTCAAAAAATGAATTTTAATTTTCGCTGCCGATCATGAATTCATAAACGGAACGTTTATTATTAAATAAGAATTTTCAGTCTTTTCCTTTGATCTAGTGCATGTTCATCACTTGAAATTAAATAATTTTATTTTATTTTAAGAATGCACATGCGTGTATCATATAAGTAATTGCATGTAAGCTTGAAAGCGGAAGATAAAATAACCAAATCTTAAATTGTTTTTGTTATATAATAAAAAATATTAAGGAAATAGAAAAGGATATTCAATCACTTATCTTCATTAAAAAAATCTTGACAAGCAATTTAAAAACAGGGGGAATTCTCAAAATCATGAAGGAAAATCCTGATCCGTGGTAAGGGGGTGGGGGTTGGGTGCGGGTAGTTTTCATTGTAACTTCAATTAAGTTCAATTAAAATTCCTTATTTTCAGTGTCATTTAATTACATGCTCCAACAAAAGTGGAGGGCACCCATGACATTTTCATTTTTTTTTTATAAGTCAAGTTAAGAAGTATGCCGCGAAAAAAAGTGGGAGAGGTAGCCCGCCCACTACAGATGCTGCATGCCTGTGATGTGTATACATGATGTGCTCTGTAGTATTCTTATAATCCCCATTTGAACTAGTCAACTTATCGGCGAGCAAAAATTATGAATGAGACCATTATGGCGCAAAGCCCTGCTCTACCATTCACGCAGCACTAAGATCTCTGATGGTTGATACATTTGAAGGGGATCAACTGATTTTTTGACATTTATTTTGTAACAATTACATATATCATACTTTGGATTGAATGTGTCAGAAGAAATCTATCGAGTTAACATATATACACACTTGAGTTGTTATTGTTTAAAGTACATTTAGTACGACACGTGAGTTACACCCTTTCAAGATAAATGAACTCGCCCAATTGATCGAAAATCGGGTTACACCCCGCTTCAGCGAATTTGTTCATCCGGTAAATAATCCAGCTACATGAATACATATTTGTTTGAATTCAAAATGATGATTCGTTGTTAGTGATGAATCCCAACATCAATTATTACTTGCATTGTACACGTACCGTAATTGGCAATGTGTAACAACTCGTTCAGTTGACACCCCTGCCTCGCACTGTTCAGATATGGCGATCTATTTTAAAATCAGGATTACACCATGTACACACGTGCATGGTGAACAGCCCTTTTATTTGAAAACTCTTGCTCACTGTTGCTTATTACATCCTATATAACATTTTCATCAATTGTAAATGTAAATGTTGACACATTAATCATGCATTGGTTTACCTTTTTATGAAAAATCTTGAACTTGCTTGCTCCTATTGCCTTGACTGTTTCGGAGAATGCAACTTTCAAACCTTAGATATTCTTGACGTCATGCAATAAAAAAGAAGCATGCAAACTAAATACACACTTGGATATTATTATTGTTCTGGAAACTTTATTAAAGTTCGTGTTTAAATAGATTGTGTATTCACGTTTTACCCAACATTAATATTATTCCGCTGGCTGACTTTCTGAGCTTTTTTAAAAAGCTAACCTTGTAGTATATCCGCATGCGTAAAAGTAAAGAAGGCGGAACCTTGTAACACGTTGCGATGCATATACTTATGGATTACAATTAATTATTATTTTGTAATGAAATAATTAGATAGATTTAATGGAAAAACTTTATAATCTTTTAAAAGTTTACACATTCAACAAAGTTTACACATTTAATTATGAGTAGTACAAAATATCGAACCCGATCGGAAGATATTTTTTAATAAGATGCACCGTACTGTCTCTTTAACAATCATTCCTCTTTTTTAGCAATAGATCATTAAACCAAGACTGTTTCAACACATACAAGTACTTTCCGTTTTACATAAAGAATATTACAGTGTAATTGTTCATTTTTGGTAGTTGATTTTAATCAACTCTCCTATGCAGTTACTCTGGCAAACCGAAGTGAAACAGTGTTTGGACCTAAGCACAAATCATCACCGCTGACAAGACTTAGTTCTCGGAAATAATCGATAAATTCGCTGTAATGATTTCTGAAGCATTGTTTTTCAAGGAAACTTATTTATTAATACCTTGAAAATAGTCAGATTTTAAATGGTAGGAAACAATTTAGACATTTTTTGTAGTGGTATGACTGTATTCATACGCTAGAGTTTACTATAGTATCGTTCAACCAGACGATCGATGGTTTCCGTAAATCTTCGACAAGCAGAGAATTTCTCTTGCTTGTTGGAGATTAACGGAGACAGTCGAGCGTCTGGTTGAACGAAGCTAGATTTCAATATTGCTTGGATCCATACAATTTTTCAGATATATTTCGATTACTGATACGTACGTTGATGGAATTTTAATAATATCTTAAAATATTACACGACATGATTTATATGGGGTTTTCTCGAAATTCTTTTCGGAAGAGTCCGAGTATTCATATTATAAAAATGTGCGTAAATCAAATACATATAAGAAACCACTTGCCATGCAAAATAACATTATCGTTGATTCTAAAATAAATAATAATCGATAAAATCAACTCCCGTCAGTACTTCAGTACTTTGATTTATAAGGCTTTCTAACCAAAGATCTTCAATCATAACAAAAAGTGAAGGTTTCCTGTTTTGACCATTCACCCATCCGTTTTGTCAATTTGTCTATCCATCTGTTCGTTTGTTAATGTTTACATTTTTGACATCTTCTCTTCGAATACAGGACGAACAAAGCATGTAGTAGTCTGGTTTATAATTATCAAATTTGTTGACATACCCTAATGAAGGCCGAAATTTGTAAATTAAAAAAAAAAGTTAGAATAAGGCGAGTGTTTATAATATTCATACTTGTACTTTAAATATATAGTTTTTTTAAAATAATTTTTTTTATTGAGTGTCTCTTGAATTTCACAATTCCCGTTCCCCTTTCCTACATTAATACACACTTAATTAATTTATATTGTCAATATTGACTCAATAGTTTATAAAGAAAAACTGAAAGTGTTAAAAAATTGGTGGCAGTCAAAACGGGTAGCAATATGTCATTTGAATTATTGATAAGTAATACATGTAACATATTTTGAACTTTTGTCATTTCAATGATTTTAAACCCTTTTGCAAATGCTTTCGAAGTATTTAATATTCTTTTCTTTTTCAAAGTTCGTGAGTAGTATGCTTAGAATGGTTGTCATGTGAAATTCAAATTAGACTTTAAGTTAAATTTATATCATTCAGAGAACTTAGCATACAAAGCAACAGCGACCTCATCCTCAACTACTGGGAACAACTTTGCAATGAATGCTGTAGACGAGGACCCTGGGACATACGCTCTAACAAAAACAGAAAAGTATCCTTGGCTGACAATAACCCTGTCCACTATATTTACAATTAAAGGGATATACTTAATTTCAAATGAAGGTAAAATATATGAAAAAGATCTATCTATCTATGTATCTATCTATGTATCTATGTATCTATCTATCTATCTATCTATCTATCTATCTATCTATCTATCTATCTTATATTATCATTTTTTTACAGATCGGTATATCTATCTTATATTATCATTTTTTTACAGATCGGTATACCACGTTTTCTGTTTACATCACAAATTCAACTCTAACGGAATTAACTGACGTCACACTGTGTAACATTTTCTATGCAACAAATTATAAGAACCCTCGAAATGTAATATGCACTAAGACATTAACTGGAGATCAATTTGTCATCACAACAAATTCTACATTGGGGCGTCTTATGGTGTACGAAATACAGGTTTATGGTAAGTTTGTTTTCCGGGTTTTTTTTTACTTTTAAAATGAACGACATTGCACATGTATTGTTTATTACTGTTAATTATAATGTTCATAATATTAAACGAAAATGCATGACTTGGTGTTTACACTGAATGATTGCGGGAAAGTGATATCTAATTACAGTGACATTTTTCTTCTACCAAAATTGCATTTAATACTGACAGAGGTGAAATGAATACAATCTAACAAACAAGAACTGAAATTATAAAGTAAAGAACACGATAATAAAAAGGACAGTCTTTAAACACATACTAAACATATTTGCTCTTTATTTTAAACGCTTTTAAATAAAGATATTTGCCCAATAGCGATTTATTTACATTAACTTTTATATTCATTTATATAATTGTATTTGCCTTTCATGCATTGTGAACCTTGACCTGTCTCCTAAAATAAAACTGTGTCGTCTGCATTTAAAATAAAAATAAGCAATATTTTTACGTCCTACCATTTAACACATACTTATTAATTAATTAAATGCATAAATCGTACACATATAGGGAAAATAAACGGTAAAGAGTTCCAGTAACTCAGCATTGAAGGTTTGAATAATTTTCAAATTAAACTGAAAAATCAACAACTTCATTTTTTGTGGGATTTAATCCATTTTTAATCATAGGAAACTAACGTTATATAGTATATGGGAGTTACTTTGTGTGGCACGGGTCTGAAATTCGGAAGTGAATTTTTTTTCAATCTAGACAAATCTTGCAAAGGTGATACCCCTCCATACTAATTAACAATTACATGTGTTTTAGATCACCTGAACCGAAGGTTGTCAGTCTCTGTGTCTGTCTGTCCGTCCGTCCATCAGTAATCTTTTACTTTTTTCCTAGAACGACTGAGTCAAATTAAATTTAACTTGGTTCAAAGAATCTTATGGGCAGGTATTCTAAACGAGGGAGATCATCCCAAAACAGTGAAAATAGGGTGTGTCTTTAAAAATCTTCTTCTCAAGAACCACTGCACCAGAAATCCAATTGTTACTTACACCAAAGTTTGTATATAATGTAAAGATTTTAAATTTAATTGGACAATTGCACACAATTCAAACGTAACGGCAGGCGGGTTAATATATTTTGACTTTATCCTATCTTGGACGTAAGCAACATTCTTTCTACAATATAAGCTAATTTTTCAGCAAATCAGAAAGCGCGTTACATACAAAATTGAATTTTTACAGAATGTGCCCAAGGTACCTACGGAGATCTATGTGACCGTGAGTGTAGAAACTGTGTAGACAATAGATGTGATGGGTATACAGGTGTCTGTGAACGTGGTTGCAAGGTTGGTTGGCAGGGGGAAAGATGTGACATACCTTGTGATTTAAATTGTAAGGACGGTAAATGCAACCAAGATACGGGAATTTGCACAGAAGGATGCAAACCTGATTGGTACGGAAACACATGTGATAAACAGTGCCCATCGCAGTGCAAAACGTCTTGTGATCCATCTGTTGGATGTACCAATTGCCCAATAGGCTATAATGGACCTTACTGTAATCCATGTGACGGGAATACGTACGGCAAAAACTGTAGCTTGACTTGTCAAAATTGTGATGACTGCAATATTGTTAATGGATGTGGAGTATGCTGGGACGGCTTCTACGGTGATCTTTGCAATCTTAAATGCCCAAAGCAATGTAGAAATTATATATGCTCTCGGCAATCAGGAGATTGTGTAGATGGATGTAAAGACGGATATGGAGGAACTAAATGTGAGACAGCTTGCAAAGATAACTGTGCAACTTGCAGTACCAACGATCTTTGCATCTCTTGTTTAAATGGACGGTTCGGTACAAACTGCGAATACCTTTGTTCAGGAACATGCGGCGGAAGTAAAACATGTGACAAGAACAGTGGAGTGTGTTCGGAGTGCAATCCTGGAACGTTTGGTCCAAATTGCACACAGCAATGCAGTGGGAACTGTTTGCCTGGTACACTGAGTGTTTGTGACAGAAATGGAATCTGTATCAGTGGATGCGTGGACGGATGGTTTGGTCCACAATGCGATACACAATGTCCAATTGAAAACTGCGAAAAATGCAACTCCAGCGATTTTTCCTGTGAAATTTGTAATATTGGTTACTATTTAGACAATGTACAGGAAATTCGAAAGTGTGTAAAGTGTCCGTCTAGGTATTTTAGTTGTAATAGCGATTTAAGATGCACCGAGTGCATACCAAAATTTACTGGATACCAGTGTGAAAATGAATGCACCATAAACTGCGTCGATGATCTTTTCAAATGTAAGTATTAAGTAGATACACCCTTTATAATCTTTTTTTTTAAATTTGTTTTATCTTTACATTTTAGTCCCATCAAACTCATTTATACTTAATGCAAAACGATCGGTTACACGTTGTTACATGTAACTTAGATATAAAAAGTGGAATGAACAGTTCTTAACATACACATAAATATGTTAAACGTAAGCATTGACATAATTGATATGTTAAATTAACCGATAACATCTATCTCTCTCTTGAGAAACAATGTAAACATGAAACAAAAACATTTTAACTCACTATGCTAGCTTTATCTATAAATTATCATGCTGAAATGTCACAAGAATTTACTGAATCGGATTCCGTCACGCGTACGGCTATTTGTACGGACCAAAAATGCATTTGACGGTGACAGAACCATTTTAAGACTAACACTTGCGGAGTATCAGATGTAAGTATTATTGTACCACTGAAGTGCCCGGTTGGTTTTGTCCAATATGAGATGTTGAATGATTTTTTTTATTGAATTAACATTGATTGAATTAAGAAATGTTTTCGAGTAAATCATACTTACGGTGGAGAACCATTTTTTATTGATATTTTTTCTTGAAAGTTTGTGTAAGTTGCAAGATTGATTTATGGCTGTTTTTGCATTGAATGGATCACAAGTAAGTTGAACCGGCTAAAATGTAAAGTATTATTTAAACAACCTTTAGAATATAAGGATTCAGGCTCTCATTTCTTGAAATCAAATATGAAATTGATATGAAAAGATACCACCAAAAACTGTGTCAATGAACTATTAAATTTATGTATCTAATTTTGCATGTTCCACCATTTTTTAAACAATGGAGTTAAGACATTTAAACTGTACTGATTTTATTGTTATTTCAAAAAGTATTAATAATATTGATATTATTATTAAACCGACGTAGACAGTCACACAGTGAAGCTCAGAATAATACTATCAGAGCGTACATGTTGACGAGGAAAAAAATAAATTCTTGGTTTACTACATACATGTACATGTATGTGAATTATTATGATAGTAAGTTCTCTCTCTCTCTCTCTCTCTCTCTCTCTCTCTCTCTCTCTCTCTGCAGTATTGTTTAACAGAGATTTGCTATTCTTAAAGTGATTTTATCAGGATCTGTTTCTAGTAAATTCCCAGATGAACAGAGAGCAAACGCTTCAGTAAAGCGTTCGGAGAGGGAGAACTTGTAACTGGTCAGCAGATGCTGGGCGTACATGTGTAAGTTGGCGGTTGGTTAGTTAATGTAGAACACGAACAAAACGCATGCGTAACGTTAACCCATAACTAACAGTAAACTTAATAGAAACTATGTATTAGATAAACCGGATGCTCTCTTCATATTGAATAAATATTATTATACGAGAATAAAGCTAAGTTATAAGAGAAGTATTTTAAATGTGTAGTGTCACATTAACAAACACATTAAAACGACGGAAAGGTAACAACTTCACACACTATTAAAACTTGAAATATGGTTAACATTGTCATGCAATCTACTTTATATTGCTTTAGAGAGTATGTACGAGTAGTATTCAATGAAAGCACCAAAGGCGAATGTAAGTACACTTAGAACACTATGTCAGCTAGTTTTGTTCCCTTAGCGAAAACGAAATATTCTTGAGTTTTCTGAACAGTCAATTTAAAGGACCATGGTCACGATTTTGGTCAAATTCTATTTTTCTGTTTTTATTTTTTAAAATGCTTTAGGAATGCATTTCTAATGATCAAATGAAATTTAAGAATCAGTCGTTTTGTCATAAGGAAGATAAAAAGCTCAAAATTCTTTGTCCTGTAAACAAAGTTCTTGCCCTATATTTGTTTACATAGTTTCAATATACCAGTAAAAAAAATTTTTAAGTTTTTTCACGATTTGTCTATCTTCTTATTCATTTTAAGCATTAATAAATAGTTCCTAACGTTTAACACTTTTATTCTTGGTTTTAAGTTGGCTCTATACACCCACAATTTATTCCAATATTCAATAAAAGACCTTAAAACATATACTTATCAAATATGAAAATGATGATAGTGATACTATAGGTATACTTAAAAATTTAAAAAAATGTTTTTTCGTGTTTTAGTAAAATAATTTCTTAAAAGTTAACAATTAACAAATTGAAAGAATTGTTTTTGTCTTATGATACATAACACAGAATTTTAAGATCCGTTACTCGCTTATAACAAAAAAGAATGGCTCTCAAATTTTGGTTGCCTATTAAAAATGCCTTACTGAAGCACTGTATACATTAAAATTGGAAAAATAATTTTTGACCAAAATTGTGACCATGCCCCTTTTAAGGTCGACTTCTGTACAATGTACATGCAATGTATGATTGATAATGCAAAGTTTGTTTTAGCCTATGAGAGCTATGTGGCAAAAGAATGATGGTTATTATTACAGGGATGTAAAAAAGGTAGAAAACAGGTTTGTAGTTGAAGAAGGATCATTCACTATTGCCACTTTTCTTTGTTGAAGCATGTTTGTTTTGTAATAGTACATTTTTATTGCACATTTATGTTAACCTGAATTTTTAAAAAAAAATCTTTATATTCATGTTGATTTTTATTTTTTGAGCCCTACATGTACCAACATTCATAATTTTAATTGTAATGGTGCATGTATCTTTTATTTCCCTACCCCTATCTGAATAATGTAAATATGGTGATGTGTAAAAATGAATAATTTCTTCAAACATCTTTTTAAAAAAAATAGATGGCTGTCTCGCCAGAATACTTCACAACAAAGCACACAGACAGATAGGCATCACACTGAAAAGATAACGCTTACAACAAAACACGCAATCAATGAAAAAAGACGTTTGGAGCTATGACAGAGATCCTTTCCAAAGATGCTTTACACTTAGTTTTTGTAAAGGTAAATTCATATTTATCAGCCTATACATGTAAAACTAATAAGACGCTTGTCAAAAGATAAAAGGAAAGTAATGCATATTTATAAATTCATGTCAGCTTTAAGCAGTGAAATCGTGTACATAAAAGTCTTCACGTTGTCTTTCCTAAGTGTTTATCTTATGTTTTCTTTTATAGGTAAAATATATAGATGCAAAAAAGGCATGGATGTTGCTGCTGATATGAATGACATCACCACTGTACATTTAAGGACATCACCAGAGAGACGTTTTTATTGAAAAAAAACCACGGATTTTGTAAGTGTTGCTGAAACCAGTAAAGATGAAGTAAAGGATAACTTTAATCTTGGTTTTTATTTACATACTTTCTAATTTCATACAAATTTTTATATCATAAAATATGTGTTTTGTAAAATTTTAATTTCATTCCTTTTTTTTTTATTTTTTAGAACGAACTTCAGACACTTTGCATGAAGTTAGCTGCCATTTCTTTTGGACAGTTTCTCTTTATTCATATGAGCATAATCAGTAAATTAAGTGAAGGTGGAAACAATCAAACAGGATTCACATTAAAAGATAGCATTCTGAGGCGGCATGGGCAGCCAGTGCTGATGAGAGACTAAATCAGATTGTCAATTTTTCTTGTATCATCCTCCAAACCATACTTAATTGGAGACAACTTTTAAAAACTAATACACAAATCTAAGATCTAATCTTATTGAATGTTTCAAGGTTAAATCCCAGGATTTAAGAACATATGTAATTATCAAGGAAGAGGATGAAAAAAATCAACTGTATCTAATTTTTAACGAGAAGTATTAGTGTTTTCTGTTAACGAGTAGACTACGATGCAAAAGATGATATGTTTTTTGTTATCAGTTTAAAGATGCAATATAAGGAAGAGTTAGCAATCCAGTATGAAGATACTAATGTGTTTAGCTTGGCTTGTTGCAGTGATTTGTCATCAATTGAACCTTTTATGTACAAGAAAGTAATTTCATCTCTTTTGTGCAGAGACTTGTAACATTTTTACCCAGTAAACATATATTAGTAATCTGAAAGTTATTTACGTACGAGACACTATTATTGACATATTGCACTGTTTTAAGTGAGTCACCATCATGCCCATAAGTGTACGTATTTCTAGATCAACAAATGTGATAAAAAATTTAGAATTTTTGAATTCATATTAAATGTTATCAAATGAACATAGGGTTTATGTATGGACTCTATATATAGAGAGAATATTTACAGTACGTCCCGTTTTGTAATTTTAACAGTTCATAGTTTTGTGTTATACATGTACATTTATCTTTATTATGTACATGTGATTTAAATTTTGTGAATATCGTTTGTGAATTCATGATACTGAATTGATGAAGAATCAGTTTAGTGTGAATAATGTCTGTATTACGTTTAGATCTGCAATGAGACTTCAGACGCTTTTTTTAGTATATGTATGTATGTGTACTGTTCAGTGAAAAATCAATTTGTTCTTAATACATGTGTTTATCTCCTAAAATGAGACTAACGGTGTTCATATATAGAGCAAACGAATAAGGTATATCATGAAAATTATTCTATGATTTCTTTTCGAGCACTAATTCATCGAGTGGTGATTATCTAAATATGTTTTGTAGAGCGTAAAAAACAAAACTATTAAAAGTGTTGTTTTTATTCTTAGTTGCAACAGGAATATAGTCGATATTCTGACATAAGCAACAGTGTTGCAGATTAGGAAGATCATTATAAGTTCGATATGTATAATTTTGTAACAATTTTAAAATATCAGTTTTTTAAAATACATTTTCATATATCTTACTGTTCGTCAATTAATTAATAAATATGACAGTGTTTACTATTTTCAATAATATGTAGTAATGAAAAAATAGATTTGAAACTTGTTTTGCTTCAATAAATCTGTATGTGAGACAAGTAATGACTGTTGAAATCATGTGAAAAAGGGGGTATACATACATTATCTAGAAACCGATTAATTAATTGGCAAATAAAGACAAGCATTTTTGTAACTTTTAATTGAAGAAGATGTATTTTTTATTCAGGTTAAAGCATAATTGAACGAAATAATCCCGAACCATCCTTATTGCTTTATTACGAACTATTGTGATTTTTTTTTTCAAATAAAAAAAAATACACTTGTTTAAGTTTTGGATATCCGTAGCATTTCAAACACATGTATAAGAGAATGTTTTCCCCTAATACATTTGATGAAAATGTTGTTTTGCAGTATTATACCTTGTTACAAATAATGGAGCAATTTACGAACATGATTGCTTTTAAAATCGTTTGCACACAGACGAATATGGCCTTTAACTGTTAGTAAGATCCAATTAACATATTATGTAAAAATAAATAAAAGTGTACAAGATTTCCGCTACATATAAACGATACTATACATAAACTTTACAAGGGTTTGTCTGCTAAGGACACTCTATGTACACCTATATACACTGTATACACACTTATTTAATATAATGAGTTTAAATATGCATGCCCAGTTATTAACTAAATAAAAGGTGTTTCAAGTGCTTTCAGAACATGTCATATTGCACTGTACAAATGATACATATTAACGCAATTGAAACCTCCATAATAACATCATTCTGATACTTTGGGACGAAAAAAATAATGCTATATGTATTTACATGTACTTTGCCATTAAGAGTATTTTATATATAAAGGCATCATTCATGTTTTATGGACCGCTTCATGTCGAAATAGCATTGCTATACACTTTATGTGTGTCATATGTCAACTGTGTAAACATCGTTTGAAAGCCTGCATGTATACTGCGTCAAATCAAATCTGACTTTGGAATTGTATACATATACGACATTGATAAAGCTTTCTTTTTTTTTTTACCGATGGTGGTGAGATGAGATGGTAACAGGTACAGTATTGAGATAAACAGGACGTGGTCTGATGAAATACACTAAGACTCATCTTCCGTTTCTCTTTGTAGTAACACAATTCAGCTAGTATACTTCATCTCCTTTTCCATACAAGCCCGTTGCAGTTTACCGATAAACCTAAGTGGAGGAAAACGGATTTTCTGAACAAACCCGTTTTCTTTTCCTTCTTAAACGGAAGTGGGGAAAACCGATCAAAATCATACATTTTCGTATCCTTCAGTTTCCGAAAACACTTTTTTGTTATCTCCTTTAGAGACTTCGCTAACATTTTCTGTGAATAATCTCAATTCTCATTGTAATAGGTAATAAACATATTTTGATAGGCTCATACAGCTTCATTCATGTAGTAGAACATCAATTGCTCCAATATATGACAAAGCATTATTATATGATTGCCTTATATTGCAAAGCGGTGTATCCTAGTTATGATCATATAAGTTAATTGTTTTATGAAGTTCGTACCAATCAATGAAGAACAATTTTATTTCAAAACTAATAATTGTGAAACACTGGTTGTTAAATTTGTTAGTAACTCTATAAACATGTACCCACCCGAATACTCGCAGATTTGAGGGCGTCCTGGCCGCATCTTTTCAACGGTTTGCAGGAAACTTACCCGATCCATGCGAATTCTTTCAATTATGGTGGCAAATGTTCAATACAGACTGCTTTTCTTTGACTATTCTTTAAATGTTCTTTACAAAAATCAACATTCAATACTACATAATATACCTACAAGCTTGAATATAGGATAAAATAATTGCACAAGTATAAGACATTCTTAAGACTACTTTTTATCTGCGTTAGTGGAAAATTTGCGAGTTTTGAGTCAATCCTCTGAATTACTACCATATCAAACCATTGATTTTATATCTTTAAATACACATGTACGCCTAAGAGTATTTACAATTTTTTGTTAAATTTTGGTCACTTTGAACTAGTTTAAAACTGGGGAATTGCCCCAAAATGTCGCGAAAATAAAAAAAAAATTATTGCAATTCACGTAATGTGAAGATGTTGACTGAAATACAAACCACGTATGCATGGTTATGAATTGTTGATAAGTATTTTTAACTGTTGTCAGTTTAAGTTAATCGGTCATACTCAATTATCTCCAACAAAGGGTCTGGTGATTCTGGAACAGTGGCATATTCGGACCCGAACTTACACTGAAATTGTTTCACAATCCTCTCACTTTATGACTACAGTTATAGAAAATATGATTTAAATTTGCAAAGTTTTGTTTTGTATAGCTGTACATGAACAATTGATTAAAAAGGGAAACACGCCCAAAATAATTGCTTAAAAATTCCTCTTTAAGAATCAGTTCATTAACTAACATGGCGACAGAAATTTTCCTTAAACTGTATATCCTAGTAATGCTTTTGTTTAAAAAAAAAGATGAATAAACAAGAGGTCCATGGGCCACATCGCAACACTGAGCAACACTAGACATAATAAAATCAGCTACATAGAGTTTTGTACAATTCTGTTCAGCCATCTCTGAGAACCAAGTTCAGAGCGGGAAAGAAGGAAAAGAAGAAGACGAAGAACAATAATTGTAAATGTAAACCTACATCAAACTTTGAACCTTTTATGAGGCCCATGAATTATCCAGCTCCACAGTCAAATCAACTGAGAATCAACAAATGTTAATATGATTGCATATTAGTAATACCATATACTATATACGGTTTTTTTTTGTTTCAACATACAGGGGTTCAACAAAATGATCTTTTAATAGTTCGTTAGAATTGTTTTTTATCGCTATAACTACGTTTAGATTGTTTTTCAAGGCCTTTGGTTTTTTTAGTCGTTTAGTTCTTCCTTTAGCCTTGAGCGACCAGATTTCCCTTTATTTTGTGGTGTTTCAAATGGTACAGTAATAAGCTTGTAATCAATCCATTATCATCTGTAAATGAAATATACCGTGAACTCTGTGACATTATCTTCTCTGATACAACTGTCAGCTCTTATTTTTCTTTTTCTTAAACCAGCAAATGGCGTAAAAAAGAGATCAATTAATATTAAGGAAGTTAGCTGTTAACAGTATCATCATTATCCTGATAAATCTTTGTGAAGTAATTAACACAAAACACCTTTTGTATGAAAATACTTTACATTTATTGGTCAATTAATACCGATTTGGAGTAGTTCTCTCAATCCTTTTAGCAGCAGAAACTAAAAGCACGTATTTGTAGTGTTTATGTTCAAGGTAGTAAAAAATTAATGTTTGACAGTTTCTTTTTTTCCTTATATCATCATTGACTGAACTAGATGATATCCTGCATATAAATATGAAAACTGTTTTGTTCATTGTTGTTTATACTGTATCCGATTTCTTTCATAACTGCTTTCTTAACTTATTTTTTAAAATTTAAATAAAAAAACCTTAAAATATGCCTGGATATTTAGAGAACCAGAGATCGGTGAACAATCTATATAATATCTATATACAATTGGATGAGTGGACAGATCGACAGACATACTGATCACTATAGGTCGCCCGATGACGGGTACGTAATAAAAGTAAGCGAATTCAAATGGTCCTATATAATAAATAAAATAAAAATACTCGCCAACTTTGGAAAGTATGCATCGTTACAACCATTGTGTTTTAGAAAACATATATACACAGTTAATACACGTACTAGTATCTTCAATTCTGAAGAATGCCTTTTTATTACAATATACATGTAACAAATGTTTACCATATAAAGGACAAGAGCGTACAAGGCCTGACAAATCCCCCGTATCCAGGATTTTGAAATGGCATATGAACATATAAAAAATCTTTACATTTGAAACTGTGCATCAGTACATGTACATGTATAATATAGAATTCTGTGACAAATAAATAATATACAATAATACATGTACTTGGTACCTATCTCCTTAAAGTTTGTTTTATTTGATGCTTTCTAAGCATTGCAGCATGATTTCATATATGTGCTAGCGCTATTTTTATCCGACATTGTATGTAAAGAACATGAACATTACGTAATTGTTGTCATTATATAAATATTAGATATTTTTCTCATAATCAATAAAAAAGCAAAACACGTTTTACTAGAAGGCAAATGAGTTAAAAATAAAATGCCGTCTATACGATTCGAACACCCTCTCCATGGAGAAGGATAGACTACGATCCTCCGCCTATCACAGTGAGCTACGTTCACACATTAAAGTACGGGTGAAAAAATTTAACTCTTTGACAATAATTAATTAAGTAAAACGTTTTTGGCGAAAATCGCAAATTTGACCCATTATGGGTATAGGCTCCATTTTAATAAATCAATAATAAAAATCAAAATAAACTTATTCTTTAAATAAAAGTACTTTTAGGATGGAGTCAGGACCCATTCATACCTGATTTTGCAATTAAGAACAGTAAATGATCCAAGATTTAGGCAAAAAACGATGTGCAGCTTAATTTGGAAACCAATTCATGTCGTGTTTATAGAATGAAAGCACAATATTAACTTCCATCGTGAAATTTATAATGAAAACAATGCATACAAGTCAAAAATTAATATTCTAACTTGTATTGAAATTCTTTCGTCTTCATTGCTCCGAAAGGGGGATATGCAACACCTTTTACGCCCCTCTTCTTTATTTTTTACTTAAAATTGCTCCTACATTCCTCTTTCTTGTGTAAAGGGTTAAGATGTTTAATAAGTTTATAATAGTAAAGGAACTGTGCTGCTGTAACATGATACATTTATTGCATGATGGTAGGGGAAATATGAAGATTTACTCTCCTAAGAAAAAAATATATTCCCGAGTGCTTGGCCCTCTGGGGGAATATAAATCTTAAGTTTATATTTCCGAAACATTCATGCAATGTAAGGTTTATTATACCGAACAACATAATTATGATTACATAAAATACGTCGATTCCTGATAATTTTTCGACTTCTCGAAAGCAATTACGTCGTGATTGTTTGGGTATTTTCGTAATTTTCTCTCTTTTCTTTTATAGATTCGAATCAAATATAGTAAATTTGGGTTTTTTTTTATGTAAAGAGAATTCAAATCATTAAATATTTATATTTGGTAATATTTGTCAACATCGTAAGCTTATATTGGCGTTTTCATACATTTGGAATAAAAATCCCGAGACTTCCGAAGAAGAGAGACTCGATATCTATTCCCCGGGAGACACGTCGTTTTGTTTGCCCTGTCGCGTGACTATCTAGACCAATTAGATGACCTGTTATATAGAATAATCATATTGAGATATAATAATACTGTTTCCATCCTTTAAACCTTCCACCAAAATTTGAAGGTACACAGACTGCTCCTTGAACAAATGAACAATTACATGATACATGATTAAACAGATTTTAGGAATATCGGCCAAAGAAGTTCGTGTTTATATTACTGGGGCACTTATATATTTAATGGCTTTCAACATATAATTCTTTTTTTTTTTCGATTTACAAAACAAAACACCATTGGCGCTACACAATTGTTAAGGTTAACAAATCTCGCTCATTCACCTTGCTTTATGAGGAAATTTAAGACCGCAAAGGTCTTAGTTCGACCAACATCAACACTGAAAATTACGACAAACTGGATGTTTTTTAAACACTGGCTTTGAGATATTCAATTTATGAAATGTGGTTATAACGATCAGTGTTCAAAATAAATCAAAAGCCAAAAGGAAAAATAAAAAACAGAAGCAGCTAGAGCAAACACAGACCTCTAAAAATAATTAGAGGTAGGATCAGATTCCAAGGAGGATTGAGCATCTTCTACTGACCGGTCACACCCGCCTTGTGGTTTTTGTCGCAATCGGGAAATCAGAAAAAAAAAACCCGCAAAAAGTATGAAAACGTTAGTCACACTCGACCTTGCGGAAGATTGTATTTGCTGACAAGGTCGTTGTAATGACCGTAGGACCGTAGAATTTACCAAATGATGACTTAAATCGAGACCGTTGTTAGTCTTGTAAAATTTTATCAATTTGTTTGTCAGTAGCTTGCATCGTTTTAAAAATTGATCATAAGTAGAGCATGTCCATGCGTATCGAATCAACTGAGAGACAAAATATACATATGCAGGTGATTAAGGTAGTAAGCGGCAGTTTTAATTGAATAAACTAACCTTCATTATTTTTGTAAAAATGAACGTTGATGTACTTGATGGCTTATGGGTGTTGCTAAACTTAATGAAAAGATTTTAAATGATTATCATTAGTTACAGATATGTCTCTTGTTGAAATTGATTTGAAATATGTAGCTCTCTAATGTTAAGTACATGAAAATCAGAAGTAAAATGCGAAACTTGCGGCTATGAGTGTTGTTTTGACGACACAGTGAAATTACATGTTACAGACAGGGGGTAAAATAACACGAAAAGTAGGTGGACGGGACATAGTAAAATATACACTAGTAAGATTTCTGACATATGATGGTGCAACATGAGAAAGGTAGGAAGGTCAACCCTTTGCAGGGAATAAGCTCGGGGGGGGGGGGGGGGGGGCTAAAGAGCCGAAAAATCATGAAAAATGGGCGAAATATAAAATGGTAAAAATCTAAGAAAAACCCTACGTAGAAAATTTTACACGTTCTGACTTGTAATTTTCCTCGGAAATTGGTAATTGGCGTTATAGCTAGTAGATTAAAGGTATTTGTGCTGAGATGGAGCTGAGGAAATTCTGGTTACAGTGAATTGTATTTAAAAAAAAAAACTCTCCCTCTGTCACCTGAAGGTATATTGCTACATAAGTAAGGAAACATTAAAGTCATCATGTTTATAATAAAGTTTTGTTGTTAGGTTACCACGAATGTCTTTTTCTAGTAAAATATCTAAATATGAAACCGATGACCCCGACTCTCTGGTATTTTAGACCTAATTATGGAAGTATCAATTGTTAATTGATAATACGTACGTCGTCAATATACCAAAATGTCGAGTTGAAGGCCACAGTGAGTTTTTTTCATGCAGAAGTCTTTGAATAAATTCTTCTTCATATGAATATAGAAAATAGGTCTGCTTACAATGACGCGCAATCGGTAGCCACGTGCTTTCCAGCAGATTGTTGGAGGACCTGATTTCCAAAAAAACTACATAGATGTTATCAATCAGAAAAGCAAGCATCTTTTTATATCATCTTGAGAGTATTTGTGTACGCAATCCGAATGGTGATTAACAAAGTAGATTTGTAAATGACCGATGACAAGGTAAATCAACTTTTATTGAAAAAGCAGCTATCAATGATGTCAAAAAGCTTGGACTTTAATTTATCATTGGGAATGGATATATAAAGTGTACAAAAGTCGTAAGGTTAGATGCTATTGGTTTTGGTAACATTTTGTGATTTCAAATTTTTCAAAAGTTCAATTTTAAACTATCTACATCTGATTTACACCGCTTCTACGGTTGTACAGTACTCTTGAAGATTTTCCTTTATTGTTGTTAATATTTGAGTAAGGAGTAAAGAAAGAGGCTTGGTAGAATATTTACTGGAACCCACTACGTATCTTTGTATATAAAGATTTTTATGAAGTATAGGACTTGGTATCCAATATAAGTAAGGTAATTCAAATTCACTTTTGTTGTTAGGATATTGAAAATATTTAAAACTGACATGATATGAGTTTGAAGAATTTCCTCCATAAGAAACGAGCTATGAGTATAAGAAGGATTGCCACTTGTCGAATTAAATCTAATTTCTTCTAAAATACAGTTTTTATATTGAGCTTTACAAACAAAGACAATGTTGTTTCCTGCTTCGTCAGCATTATTACATTATTTATTACAATTATGAATGATGCTGTATTTTTCAGAAGCTCTAATTCCAATAAAAAGGATTGATAACGAATTTGGATCAAACAACATTAATTAGTTATCAATGGTTAGAGTAACTCGGAGAAGAGCATCTATTTATCACTACCTAGATAAATTAAGGCTAAATACCATATAAAAAAATTAGTATTTATTGATTTTCAAAAATAAATTTTTACTTCCAATTAAAGCAATTCCAATGCTTTTTCATGTTACATTGAAATTTAAATCAATATTTTGAATAGTGTTCTCATATACTAGAATCACAGCTCATATTTCTTTTCATAATGTAGCTCATTATTGTTCAAAAGGCTAAATAAAAGATCGTGACTCAGCACAAAGAGCAGCTGTTGTCACTATGTTACCAATCTTCAATTTCATATATACATGTAACCATGTACCAAGCTTGACTGCTAAAAGTGACTGCTATATGTTCATCATAAGACCAACAATCACTTCACTTCAACACTCGGGGAACCTTTGACCCTGGGAAATAGAATTTCGAGTTCACAAACATGGCACAGGCACGTAGTATCAGGGGGGCCAGGGGGCCTTCCCCCCCTTCTTTTGCGCACCAAAGATTTTTCTTAAATTTACATACAAAAAATTGAATTAACATGGAGCACCCCCCCCCCCCACTTTTCTATGACCATGTATACATTGATTTGAAAAGAAGGAAATAAGCAGTGAATTGAAGTGTAAAATATACCACCCCCCCCCCCCCGGGATTAGGATTTTCAGGATTTTGAAAAGTAACGTTTTTCCTTTTTCTGTTCTTTTTTTTTTTGTTAATTTTTTGTTTTTGCTTGTCAAGTTTTTTTTGGACGAGTCTGCACCCCCTCCAACTTTCAAAAACGATGCTACGTGCCTATGGAAGAAGTTTTCATTTCTCATCTTTACATTACACTTAGTTTGCCTGCTAGATTCCCATAAGTAGAGTATTTTTTTTAAAGAAAAAACACACATTTACTATATTACCACTGTGACGCATCCTATCTCTAAAACCCATTCGCTATTTCTATACCTCAAAACAGCATCCCAAGAGAGACAACTCATATTTTGATGCCGGAGTATAGAGAAGGGTTGATTTTCCAAATTTTTTTTCATACCCATAAATTCATGTTATGGAAAGAAATGTGCTATGCGCATTGCAGTATAAAGACCTAAATTTTCCAACGAAAACAAAACAGTCATGCTGTACAGTATGTTGAAGACATGTAGCAGAGAATGTTGGTTCGGAATTCTCAGACATTTTGTTTTGTTTTTGAAATTTCTCCAGCAGCATTGTTTCCGGTTTTGACAATTGGACGAGTAAGTAGTTGAAAACAGTATGCTTATGGTTTGTTGAAATAACAGTTAAATATTCAAACTTAAATATGTTTTATTTTGTCATAATGTTCCAACATTTCTAAGGTTATGTTTTTTTTTCAAAATGTTTAAAGAATTCTTTCGAAAAAGTAACCACATTTGATTTACAACATAATCTTATATACAACAAGAGGCCAAAAATTATTCAATGTTTGATTTTCCTTACATCATTGAAAACCAGTATTTCCTCGATTTGCTGTTTACATCTCGATCGGTCTTTATAAGATGCAATTTTAAGAGCATTGTTAATTTTTTTCTTTCACAAATTATGTTTCCGGAACGCAAATAGGTTAAGGGCGAGGGTTGGGGGGGGGGGTTCTATGATTTATGATTAAGTAGTCTTTGTAGTTCAAGGGCTTGTAACATTCATTAACTTAAAAATCAAAATCCGTTTTAGTTTATATCTTTTGCTCAAGGATGACTTTATCTTAGTTTGTAAAAAAAAATTAAAACAAATTAGATCCCATCAAAAGAATCCCAAATGTAAAGCAGAGTATTAAATTTACTTCTTGTAAATTGAACATTGGACTGTTACAAAAAATATCCAACCATTTTATTTAGAAATTTAAAATAATTACTTTTCAATGTCATTGTTTTAGCTGACATCGCGCAGAACAACTGTAAAATAATATTGGAGTCTAATTCCCGGCTATAGCATTGTTTTCCTTCTCACTGTCAATTTCTTCGAGTTAGAAAATGGATTGTGAAAGAGGAAATCCTAGATTCCCTAAAATAGGTATGTACGTTCAGGAAATCGACAAAAAGTGACAGAATCGGAAAATAGAAACGACTATAGTAACAATTCATCTAATATTATGATTGAAAAATGGGTTGTATAAATGGAGGCTTTTAAAATCACACAGATATGACATAGGAATCTCCTAAAGATTATGACTATCAAACGCGTTACTGGAAAGGTTTTAATGTTTTTAATATTTGTGTGTATAATTGGCAATTTGATAATCACTTGAATCAACAAATACAGCAAGAAGTCAACTATTTATTTCATAATTTGTATTGTAATTTATCGTTAAAAACGATAATAATTAAAAAAATAATGATAAATAATTAAAATCTAGAAACAATATTCAACATCTGCCCTCTTCCGTAATTAACAATTTGACCTATTATTGTAATATATTGTACCTCACATATACCAGTTGATATGATACAAATGACAATAATAAACAGAATAAAATGTGTTTTATTGTACAAAAGCTCGTCCATTCTTTTCATCTCTTTTCAGACAAAACGAGAAATTAAAAACAGAGAAGAAACTAATCAATAACGATTAATCCAAACAAAAAATTCGATTCACCTATACAAGAAAGTGTTAATTTTATTCATGCTGTTCTAAATAGAAATATATTATAATACAAAGTGTAGACTTTATATGATTTAGTTTCTTAAAATATACTGGCGTGTGTGATGTGATTTTAATCGTTTAGCTATCTTGACAAGCTATTGTGCGCTATTTACAAATGTATTGCTAATACATGTAAAAGTGTTGAATTCGTAACATATGAAATGTAATCAACGACCAATTCAGTTACCTCTATCGTGTATATATACAATACCGGTATCTACATGTATATATCTTTCCAACTCATACCACGAGTTATAGAACTTTGGGCACATAACATTTTCAATTTTGTCCTTTTTTTTCGTTTGCTTCGAATCATGAGTTGTTTACTACGTGTAATAAATACATTTTTGTCATATATTGTTGTTATTTATAGTATTATTATCAATGTAAAATGAATTCCTTGACAAAATATTATTAAAGGTTAATATGACACAAAATACGATTCCGGAGACAAAAAAAATTAATTAGCAATTAAGTCTATTTTAATTTCCATTGTAAAAAGTCACATTAACCCGATATATCTCATGTAGTCATGTACAAACGAATTTCGAAGCTTTAAGTGTCCAATGTACAATACGGAAAAACCCCCACAAATCAACATGCAAAAACGATATTTCAATGAGTCCCGTGAACTTGCATTTTTCTAACACCACACGTGTTACTGATACAATACTTACAGGTTTGCTATTGAAGAACTGTGATTCAAAAAGGGCTCTTACAAAAAACTATATTCAATGTCATTAAAATTATATACTTATACATGTAGGATAACCTGACCTAAATTGGTTTTTAATAAAAATCTTGGTCTATACAGAAGAAAGAACGTGTGTTATAGGACATGTTTTATTCCTGATATCAACCTATCCTCAATCTTGTAAAATCTGCTCAAAATAGTAGGTTTTTTTTAATATCGACTGATTCATGGTCACATGTTTTAGTCTACAACATTTTATTCATTTATTGACAGTCTGACACAACAAATTGTTTGTAAAAATACCGATGTTTATAGAATTTCACTTTTCTCTCATTTCTTTTCTTTTTGCAAATTGTATGGCCTAAGACTCCCTGACAGAAATAACAGTACATTGATGTTCTCTCATCATCGAAAAACGTTTTTTTCACCAGATTTTTACTGTCTTTTGTAGCCTCCTTTCAATCTGGTTATAACCCTTAATCACCAATAATTGGGGGGGGGGGGGGTGGTTATCGGCGAAGTGTTTACATATGTAGCCATAGAATGTGCGGAAATAAGCATGATGTAGAGGAATGGGGAGAGGATGCAACGCCTACTTTTGACGAAATAGGCACATAAGATTCGGGCACATTCATTTCAAATATTTTATGTTTTCTAAGTAACATGCAATTTCTTATTATATATCTTAACGTAAGATTCGTTCAAATTACATTGAAATTTCAAATAATTGATTGTCATGCACACCAGCTTCTACATATTAAGCCATTTGTCTCGTCGCAATAATACAGAGGAAGTACATTATTGCTATCAATCAAGCTTCATGTAACGTGAACATTGCCAAAATAAGTTTATCTTAACAAGCAAACGTCAAGAAAAGGGTTTATTTAAGGACAATACGTCGAAACAACTTGCAAAGATATCTATACTTTGTTGTTGTTTTTTTGTCCTAAGATACATTATTTAAAAAAAAAAACATCTTTGACATACATTTTATTTTATTTATTTTTACTATGAAATACATTGTATAGATATCATTTGTTGTATTTTTTTTTTTCAAAACAAATTAATTCTCTTCAAAATGTAACTTTTCCAAGTTCTAAAGAATTGTTAATTAACCAGTAATAAATTATAAAGACTGTTTCAAGGCTAGTTTAGTACCTCTGACGGATGGTTTTTTTTTTCATTTTCTAGCCTCATACCATGTGATTATCATCCATCACAGGATATAAGGATCCAGGAAGTGATATAAACAAGACATTTTAAGTGTGTTTATATTACAAATGGAACATTCAAAATGAAGTCCCTTTGGATATACATGTTAGTGTTCCTTGTATCTGTCAAATGTGTTGCGAGTAAGTATTGTATATAAAGTTTGTAAAGTGTAATCATGTATTAAATGTCGTATAGAAACAATATAACTGTAATCTAACTTATAAATTCGGAAAAATTGGCGAAATAAAGTAATTAGATCTTCAAGTGTGTATCTGTAAATGATAATTGTCTCCTGTCGAGAAAGTGTATATACGTATTTCAATGGACTGTTCTTTGTTTTCTAGTAATTTCCATGTGCAAAACTAACGAAATATATGAATTACAATTACAAAGTACGATTACAATGAGTAATAAATGCTATCAAACTCCTCCGTACAAATACATGCTTTCAGTAAGAAGGTTAACTTATTTAAGATTCATAAGTTTATTGCTCTAAAATTTTATGTTTGTTTATAGAGAAAGTGTATGGAATATACGTACGAAATATACATATTTCTTTGTTACTTGATAGTGTAATAAAAATAACATTTTATCTTCAGTATTATAATGTTGTTATTGTTGGTAAAACGTACTATTAGTGTTTATTTTTAAATATTGTAGGCCAGTGTAAAGGCAGAGAGACCTGTGATTGCCATTGCAATTGCTGTTCTTTCTGCCTTGGAAAATACTGCACTTCTTGCGCTGAAGGATGGAGCGGAACAACAAGTAATCTTGTCAAAGACGTAAGTAGAATGTTCCATGTTCTTAAAAATTAGCTATGTAACATGTTTATAACATAAGGATTTACGGACAGACGGACGGACGGACGGACGGACAAACAGACAGATAGATATTTTAAAAATACAGTTTAAATTTGCATTAATCACCAAATTATCTTCATGTAAACAAAAGGTTTTATTAATGGTAATTGTATAAAATGTTTTGGGAAAAATTGTCGATACAACAGCTAGTAGCACTGAAATCACACAGTAAAAGCAATTTGGCCCTCACACCATATAATATCAGTATTAGTAATTTTAACGTGGTCACCTAGGTAACATGAGCAAAAATAGTTCCCTACTGCAATATATTTGAAAGTGATATATAGCACTTGTAATGACACTTACAGAAAATTAGAATATGGAACATTGTGAAGAATTGATGCAGATTGCCTTTAATGTAGATATGCACACTTTTAAAAAATCACCATTATGTTTAATTTAAAAACTACAACCGTAAGGAGAAAATTGTTTATGCATGTTCAAATACATGTAGTTTTAAGGTTGTATACATAAAAACTTAAGAATATAAGAACTTAATAAAAATTATTGTTTAATAGCAATTTGCAAAAACATCTTACTAAAATCACCAAAGTATGAATATCTTTTTATGCTACTTTTAAAAGCTCTTTAAAAACAAAACGACTTTTTTAAAATGTTAAGTTATCTTTTGAATAAAGTCGACATAGCGGATATTTGTTTAACCTGAATCAGCTGTTGGTTAATCAACAAGAAGAGGATAAAAAATGATCAAATTAATGTATACAAAAAAAAAATTCAATGTAGATCAATATGATTTTACAAGTATATTGCATTGTAATGTTTCAATTAGTCGTAGTGCATAGAAGGAACTATGATCAAATAATCTAAATGTAGATAAATATGATAGGCAAAATGTCTACATCTATCTATATGTATATCCATTGATGCGTAACGGTTATCTATGCATGTTATGTTTTTCAAGAAAGCAGAAAAATGTGTTCAACGTTTGTGACGTCATAATAAAACTAGTTATTCTAACCTTTGAGTACCCCATGTGTGTGTAACGGTCTTATAACTGCAGTATCTTTTCAGACACTTTACATGCAAAAAATATTTGGAATGTATATTTAAGGAGGCCGATTTGGGTTTTTTTGCGGAAAAACTACAATAGCATAACTCTTTATTTTTTAACCATATGTAATTTAAACCAACTCTAGTTTATTTGCGAAGGTTCATGAAAATCGACCGTCTGTTTCTTTTTAGGGACCATCTCAAAATAGAGGTACATTTACTATAGGAATATATAGGAAACTGTCATTTTCCACACATCAAAGCAGTTTTAAAAAAATACTACAATAGCTTTTTTCTCAAATTGTTATATATGATTAGTAATATCATTTCCTACCTTATATGTAAAAAACACAAAATTCTACCGTCTGGTTTTTAGTGGGGACCATCTCAAAATATTAAAATGCACCAAATTTTGCTATATATTTGGATCATCATGAATGATGATTGGTATAATGGATTTATTCAAAAAATGAGGAAAATGTCCTCGAGGATAGCAGCATTCTGTATATAAAATTTCAACAGCGTACAATTTTTACTTTTTCTTTTATGTTATTTATTTTAACGTACTCCTACGAAGCTTCATTTTATCATAACGTCATAGGAACGCAATGGCAATGCTCCCCTACCGCACAACGTAAAAATCGTGTTAAAAATAAAAATTTCCTTTAAAAATCTAAATATTTTTATCTGTATTTTGTTTATTGTGTTCAATTTTATAAATGATATCGAAAAAAATTCATAAAAAGTATAAATCAACTGTATTATATTAGAATGCGCAAAAACATGCGCAATGCAAACTAAAGTCGGCCTCCTTAAGCATTGAATCGTTATCTTTTGAAAGATATAGTCTCATAACTGCAGCGGTGTGTGCATACAAATTGAGTAACGCGCCTTAGCGCGTTATGAAAATTTGTATGCACACACCGCTGCAGTTATGAGACTATATCTTTCAAAAAATAATGATTTAATGCTTATATTTACATTTTTTTAACTTCTTGCCTTGTCTGCAAATGTGATTTATACGTCAACATTTTGTTTTATCGTAAGGGTAAGTTCAAATTAATGGAAGAGCCTCTGTAACAGTCACAAGCGTGAACTTTGAGTCTCGCTTGTGACGTTCCATTTTACAGCGTTCAACGTTTGTGACGTCATAATAAAAGTAGTCATTCTAACCCTAGAGTACCCTGTGTGTTTTACGGTCTTATAACTGCAGTTTCTTTTCATACACTTTACATGCAAAAAATATTTGGAGTGTAAATATATTACTTTATTAATTAACTTTTTAAATAATAATTTTATTACCTTATCAACTTTATTAATTTTTTTCACTTTCTTTTTTCTGTGGAAATTAAAGTTCTTGGAAATTCTTACTTTTTGAAAAGTCCAAAGCAATGGCAATTATTTTCGGCAATTGCCAGATTTTCTTTCAAGTTGCATTCAAGTGTAGTACATACTTGATATTTTCTCCCCAATTGATATAATTTATCTTTACTTTATATATGAATAATATCCATTCGAAAATGTGTCAAAATATTGGAACATTCCTTATTATTCAGCTTATTACCTAAGCAACAGTTCTCATTTTTTATTTTTGAATTCTTTATTGCAACACCTTAATAGTGTGTACCAAAAAACTCAAGATTTGCAATATTCATTGAAATTAATGAAAAAAATCATATTTTGAAATTTCTCTTTCGTTACCATAGAAATACTTTGGAAACATGTGTTTCTATATAAAAAATTTTTTCTTATTCTTGAAAATGACAATTTTGTTTAATAAAATATTCTAACTTTGAAGCCCCAAGTTGTGCACATTACTCAAAATGAGTTCTCAAATAAGCATTAAAATGTCATTTTTACATCTCTACCTTCTGTTACCATGGCAACGGGACCACGTATCAACAAATAAACTGCGTTAAGCCTTTTTACTTATCAAAGTTTATCAAATCAAAGAATGAAGAAATTTTGAATCTTACATAGAATTAATCTTAAAACAGCTGAGATTCGCATCTTGACATCTCATTATTTTGTTGCTAAATTATGTTTGGCAATCTTCATTACATTGTATTTTAAAAATTACATGTAACAAATATCTTGAAAACGCTTCAGTTACCAAAGTCAAGAGTTCCGGATCCGCTCCGCTCTACATAAAATTAATATACATTTATATAGTGCGGGCGGATCAGAAACTCTTGACTTGAAAGATGTGCACATCCTGGTTTACATCATGCTTTTGACGAGAACTTTAAAGATCAACACATGTTAAAATACGTTCAAATTCTGAGGATTTCCTTCATAACACTTAATGCATTTTTTTCTTTAAGTATTATTTCTTTACAATGATATCAATGATAATCGATTTCATGATAAATGATCACACATTTCCCATGTATTTCTTAATACAGATAATAAACATATAAATATCAATAGAGATCAGGAATTTCATTTCCGTAATAAATCCGTGCAAGGACTTGTGAGATTATGTAACTTGTGAGGTATACATATTTTAGGGGATAATATATTTATAACACTGTACCGGATAATTATGCAAGTGCCAAGGTGGCATTTTTGCACCTGTCTGAGCTGCATGTGACGTAAAATTCAAATATGCCATATGGAAGACCATTGCCTGTAAAATTTAAGCAATCCACGAAAATTGGCCCCCACGAAATTTAATGATTCCACAAAATTTAGAATTTTCTACTGGAATAAAAGAACGAATTTTATTTCTGATAGGATTTGAACAAAACTCCCATAGGATTTTAATATCCGATTCCTACAGGAAATACTTTTCTCCCTAAAGAAATATAATTTCTTTAAGATTTTAAGAAAATCCTATAGGATTTTCAATATTTCCTGTATGAAAATTATTTCTCCTATTGGAATTATTATTTTCCTATGGGGTATTAATTTTTAAAGGTATATATCTCACCAGCCAGGTGAGTAAAAATAAAAACAAAATTAGTTATACACTCTCTAGACAATGGACTATCATTGGTATAAATGGATTTTTTCGAAACTGCATCTTAAGCGGGTGCAAAAATGCCATCTTGGCACTGGCATACTTATCCAGCACAGTGTTTTATGCTCGTTGTTAAGCGTTAAGTTGTTAATATATTAAAAATGATCTAGAGTTTAATAAAAAGTAGGTCAATTTATTTCCTTTGTGTAATTAATTTATCTCATTTCATACAGAGAATGTAGCTTACAATGCAGAAGCAACTTCTACCTCAACATATGGAAAATTCTTTGCGAGGAATGCTGTAGACGAGGATCTTTCGACGTTCGCTAGGACAAACAGAGAAGAGAATCCTCAGCTGATACTTAACTTGTCCGACATCTTCAACATCAAAAATATGTTTTTAAAAGCATATGCATGTAAGATATAAATCTCAAACGACGTCATCGATCTATAGATGGATACAATTTTACCGATTTGGCAAAGTTACTTGCTTTTGCTATAAATTGTCTTAAGCCTTTTTAACTTTTAAATTACTTCAAAATAGAAACAAGTGTCTCTGTGGTATAGGTGAAAATGGTGAATGTTTTATATTTCGAATGTGTCCGTAATTTATAAATTTCTCTCGATCTTATCTTATCAGTTTTATTTACGTCATCTGAAAATATATTGATTTCACTTACAGACAAGGATTCATACTATGATGTTTTTGTCACAAACTCTGTGTCAAATGTACTATCTGATTTCAACAAATGCAAAACGATCTTTGTGTATCAAGGACAAGAATTCAAAGGAAATGTGGATTGTAGCAGAATTTTAACTGGTGATCAGATTGTCGTTCAGATCGCGTTCACCTCAGCCCCTCTTTTAGTCTACGAAGTGGAGGTTTATCGTAAGTTATTTCCTTCTGAAGTTTACTCCAAACATCGTAAACTGTATGGAAAGTGCTAGTTTATCCGCTAAGTCTTAAATTTTAAGTTTAAAATATACAACTAAAGACTTATTACAATTTGTTATTTTCATGCTGAAATAAATTTTATGTTTGTTTCAAAGTGGTAACTTAAAGATAGCAATCTTGAATTTGATTGTTAGCTTAAACATTTAGGCTACGAATATCTACGCAGGGGCCAGGCTAGGTAACATTTCAACAGCATAGCTGCTACTTAATCCTACGTAGCAGCTACGATCTTGATCGCACCCCTGGTAACTTTGTGAATAGAAAAATTCCGTCACGTGAGTTGTACATGTAAGGTAGCACGCATAATGATTGAACATACGTTTACCTTTTTCAATCCATTTTTATCGAGTGGTGATGTTTTTTATTATAATTTTTAGATATCTGTAAGAGAAATCTTATACTTACCCCAAAAGCGTCTTTTTTTCATTATAATTATATATTTGTGAGTGTATTTGGGTGGATATGCTCGGGTAGTTTTAAATAGGCGATACTCTCTGTTTAATAACTGAAAATCTGATTATGACATGCATATAACCCCTTAGTAAAATTTAATGTAGATTAAGAATGAGTGAGAGGGTTAAAGTTTGTGTTCTGTGTTTTCGGTGTGTTTGTATTTATATATAAAACTATTGTATTGGTAATAATAGAAATAAAGCATTGAAAACTAAAAAAAAAAAACCATCATTTACACATTATTTATCCTAATCTTTTTTTCTTGGACTTTTTAGGTCACCTGATCACTCAGGTGACCTATTGCAATTGGTCTTCGTCTTTCGTCGTTCGTTTAACAATTTTACATTTTTAACCTCTTCTAGAAAACTTTTTGAAGCTAGGATAAGAGAATTCTAAATTGTGGGATAACCATATTATCCCCGGGGCCAACCAGACACTTGAAAGGAACCAATACGACCATATAGTAAAAAATGTCTTGAATCTTAGAAAATCGTCTTTACTTCCATACATATCTGAGAAAAAAATAAATGCACGGTTATTATGTCAATGAATTCCTTTACCTAATTAACGATATTCATGGTCCCTTGGGCAGTGGTTCAAGCCATAGGTCGGGGCCAATATGGACACATAGTGAAAATGTATTGATTTAATAAATTCTTTTGTACTATTATTACGGGGGGCTCTTTCCCGTACAGAACTAATACTGGGCCAACCGTGAGCTTATTCTCTTGTTGTTGGACCCAGCCTCATAAAACCCCCAACAAGCCAACACGCGTTTTAGTTTTCAGACTTTTATATAGACTTTACATGAAATATACTTTTACATGAGTTTGGTATGCATCAGCACCGTAGGTCTGATTCCAACTGACTATAATTTACAATTCAGAATAATATATAATGAACAATGGAACAACACAATAAAGGATTAACATAACAAGTACAGATGTAAGTAAATCAATTATCGTACAGCTATTGAGTAACTCGGGACATTTTGGCAGCATGTACAAAAAGGATTAATAAGATGAAAGAAGCTTAAGTGTCAATAAACATAAACAGAAGTCAATTAAAAGATTAGCTGTCCATCACTGATTGTGCCTCAGGTGGGATTAATGCTGCGCGGAATTTATAACGTTTATAAAACTGTTGTCGAAATAGATAAAAAGTTTTTGTAGCAATTAACACAAAGTCCGAAAAAGTTAATTTACACAATAATTAAAGATAGTCCGAAAGATTGAATGTCACACCGTGACACTATCACTGTTATGGAAGATAAAGTCATGCATTGTTATTATGTTTATGCTGTAATAATTTTGAATTGTGAAATTCACTGCCTATGACATGGGGCAAAAGTTGATATATTGTACTTAGGGGGGGGGGGTATAAAATATGGTCATATATTGAAAATGTATTTATACTGAGGGTAATTGTTGTGTGTCTTCTATTAACAATTTTAACTTCATCTTAAAACTATATGGTAAATTCTCACAAGATAACATTGAATCAAATATTTGTTCAAGTTTAGGAAATTTACTTTGATATCCTGTGCATTGTATACTTGTAGAAATAAGCTGTACGCATTTTGCGGGCATTATTTAAGGAATAGATTAAAAAATTACGCATTAGTTTTTTAAAACGATATAAAAGGAAGCGGTTTATAAAAAGCGTAAACTGTTCTAAACCATTTCATGTCGTATAAAACTAAAAAATATTTAATTCATTGCAAATAATTTAATTTTTGCCAATTTTTGTAGGAAAAAAAGTCTTTTGACCTTTAATATGACATCAAATTGTAAAAATTCAAACGTAATGCAGGCGGATGTATACTTTTTTTTTTACGTTAGTCTTATTAAGTTACTATGACGTAGGCAATATTCTTTATACGATATAAAATAATTTTAGCCAATCAGAAAGCACGTTACAACCAGAAATAAATAATAAAAACATATATTTACAGTCTACTGTGTTTTCCTATTACATTTTGTGATCTTAAAATGCCTCTAAATGCAACAACTAATCACTGGATACTCAAAGGTTAAAATGACGGAGTTTTATTATGACGTCACAAACGTTGAACGTTGTAAAGTGCAACGTCACAAGTGAAAATCAAAGTTCACGCTTGTGGCTGTTACTGTGGCTCATCCATTAATATTAACTTACAATAAGGAGAAGATAGGAATTTTAAGGTATAAATCACATTTGCAGACAAGGTAAGAAGCTAGATAAAATGTAAATATAAGTGTTAAATCATGATTTTTTTGAAGTATACAGTCTCATAACTGCAGCTATGTGTGCATACAAATTTTCATAACGCTTTAACGCGCTTTATTCAATTTGTATGCACACATCGCTGCAGTTATGAGACTTCAAATTATCATGATTCAATGCTTTAGTGAAACATCATAAAAGATTTATTACTAAAGGCCCGCAGGTCTCTTATTACCAAACGTTTACAATTTTTATGCCCCTGTAGCTAAGGTAGGAATCCGAATTCCCCCCCCCCCACCCACTACCACCATTTTCACGAATAAATATTTATCAAACATCAAATAATAAAAGTGTATTAACAGTCACACGAGTCTTAGGTTAGGGTTTAGACTTCAAAATAAAGTTTAACGACGGCGAGTACAGTTCATGCTTTCGTGCAGCGCTTCGTTTGCATTGTAACGTCATCTTGTTTCTCGGTTGACGCCATACCGTTAGTATTATGGATTTAACTGCAAATATGTAGCAAAATTTGTCGAAAACAGCTAGCTTTAGGCGTAAAATTGATATCATTTTGTAAAGTAAACATAAGTGTCTTTAAGCATAAGCTATATTTGGGCTCGGGTCGAAATAGTAAAGAGGGTTCAGCAAGCCTATTCTTCTGGTACGTTTTCTTATTTCGCCTAAATATAGCTTAGTACATATATTTCAAGACAGTGACCACGTATTTTAATTTTATGACCCTTGATAAGTGATGTCATATAATCTTAATTACTTAAATATGTCTGTTTTATTAATACTTTAAAGATCACAATTTTCACTTTTGTCAAATAAAATTAGCCTTAAGTTTATCCGACAAATTTTGGAAATTTTGCATGCAAAAAAAAAATAATTAATAGGACCACTAAAACAAACCAGGAGGTAAAAGATTTTTGTTATTTGAACATTTAATGTCTTTTAACGTAGCAATAACTTTCATATTTGGAAGAGAAAAAAATCCCTAGTGCAGAAGTTAAAAAATGCAAAAATGAGCCAAATTGATACATTTCAAGCAAAATCCCATTGGTTCCTATGTTAAAAATTGAAAAAAATTGAGATGACCCCCTAAGCAAACGATGCGGTTAATGTCTGATTTTTTTTTTATTCTTAGAGTTACAATTACATCAGTAGAAGTTCATGTAAAAATTCTGGAAACCAGGTGACCGTCAAGGCCTGTGGGCCTCTTGTTTAAATATTAAAAAAATATTGCAGAGCAAAAATTCTAGGAATTGAAACAAGCAGTCAGTATGTTTAATCACCTGAAAAACTAAATAATTTATAAATGGTATGATAAAAAAGATCTTTTTGTAAGATATTCATAATATATATTCCAAATAAACGTGTAGAAATATTTTGTCATTTTTTTTTTAGCGATATCGATTCTACTTCAACAACAATATGAAGGATGTCCATTAAAAAATGCTCAATTTTCACCATACATATACATACGGCGAATATCTGAAAATTTCATTTGCATTTTTGTGAAGTCGCCAATGTACACGTGTTGATAATATATTTCAAACGCTTATAAGTAATTACGTATGCGGATCTCATATAAAGCAACAGCAAAAGTAAACAAATATATTTATCGGTATATAGTCCAATTCTCTAATTGTTGTAAAATTTACATTCACAAGAAACGTTTTTAACCGGGTTTTCCAACGGAAAAATCCGGTTATTAAAATGGTGAAAATGGCGGGCGGGCGGGCGGGCGGGCGGCTGCCAAAAGGGTACCCTCATTGTACGGATAACTCCTCCTACAGTTCTCAAGATAGGAAGTTGTTCTTTTGCAGATCAATTGTACATATATCAGAGGTGTGCATATTGCTAGGATTTTGATTTCCGATAATTTATCGAAAAAATACCAGCTGTTGAACTTAGTCATTTTTCGGCAAAATATTGTATATAGGGTACCCTCATTGTATGGATAACTCCTCCTACAGTTCTCAAGATAGGAAGTTGTTCTTTTGCAGATCAATTGTACATATATCAGAGGTGTGCATATTGCTAGGATTTTGATTTCCGATAATATATCGAAAAAATACCAGCTTTTGAACTTAGTCATTTTTTGGCAAAATATTGCATATAGGGTACCCTCATTGTACGGATAACTCCTCCTACAGTTCTCAAGATAGGAAGTTGTTCTTTTGCAGATCAATTGTACATATATCAGAGGTGTGCATATTGCTAGGATTTTGATTTCCGATAATTTATCGAAAAAATACCAGCTGTTGAACTTAGTCATTTTTCGGCAAAATATTGTATATAGGGTACCCTCATTGTATGGATAACTCCTCCTACAGTTCTCAAGATAGGTAGTTGTTCTTTTGCAGATCAATTGTACATATATCAGAGGTGTGCATATTGCTAGGATTTTGATTTCCAATAATTTATCGAAAAAATACCAGCTTTTGAACTTAGTCATTTTTTGGCAAAATATTGCATATAGGGTACCCTCATTGTACGGATAACTCCTCCTACAGTTCTCAAGATAGGAAGTTGTTCTTTTGCAGATCAATTGTACATATATTAGAGGTGTGCATATTGCTAGGATTTTGATTTCCGATAATTTATCGAAAAAATACCAGCTTTTGAACTTAGTCATTTTTCGGCAAAATATTGCATATAGGGTACCCTCATTGTACGGATAACTCCTCCTACAGTTCTCAAGATAGGAAGTTGTTCTTTTGCAGATCAATTGTACATATATCAGAGGTGTGCATGTTGCTAGGATTTTGATTTCTGAAAATTTATCGAAAAAATACCAGCTGTTGAACTTAGTCATTTTTTGGCAAAATATTGTATATAGGGTACCCTCATTGTACGGATAACTCCTCCTACAGTTCTCAAGATAGGAAGTTGTTCTTTTGCAGATCAATTGTACATATATCAGAGGTGTGCATATTGCTAGGATTTTGATTTCTGAAAATTTATGAAAAAAATACTAGCTTTTGAACTTAGTCATTTTTTGGCAAAATGTTGCATATACATGTAGGGTACTCCATTTCACTGGATAAGGGTTGACATGAATTATGGATACAGTTTACATAAAAGAAAACCCGGTTTGCTGTCACATTGACAGCTTTTCACTTGTTAAGGCATATACGACCATCATCGAAACGAACAATGATCGATCATTCTATAAAGATCTTTATTGGTGCATGGAACGATGAATAAAAGTTCAGATATCTAAGAATTTATATACAATGAAGCATTTTTAACAATTGCAAATCTGTCTTACCAGCTTACTCCCGCGGTATCCAGAAATGTTGTTTATGATTTAAGACAAAAAAATATAGAGGGATCCAATAATTGCAACTTAAACCCTAAGTACACACTTTATGTTGATTATGTGATCAGAGATCAGTCCCAGAAGCTACGTTAAATACGTATCAATTGCCAGATACCGAGATCATTGCGCTTGTGTTTCTTTACAGAATGTAGCCAAGGTACCTACGGAGATCTATGTGGCAGTGAGTGCAGAAACTGTATAGATAATAGATGTGATGGGTATACAGGTGTCTGTGATCGTGGTTGCAAGATTGGTTGGCAGGGGGGGGGGGAGGGGAAATGTGACATACCTTGTTATTTAAATTGTAAGGACGGTAAATGCGACAAAGATACGGGAATTTGCACAGAAGGATGCAAACCTGATTGGTACGGAGACACATGTAATAGACAATGCCCATCGAAGTGCGTAACGTCTTGTGATCAATCTGTAGGATGTACAAATTGCCAGATAGGCTATAATGGACCGAACTGTAATCCATGTGACGGTAATACGTACGGCAAAAACTGTAGCTTGACTTGTCAAAATTGTGATGACTGCAATATTGTTAATGGATGTGGTGAATGCTGGAACGGTTTTTACGGTGATCTTTGCAACCTTGAATGTCCAAACCAATGTAGAAATGATAAATGCTATAAGCAATCAGGAGTTTGTAAAGACGGATGTAAAGACGGACTTGCAGGTAGTAAATGTGAAACCCCTTGCAAAGAAAACTGTGCAACTTGCGAAACTGACAATCTTTGCATCTCTTGTGTAATTGGAAGGTTCGGTCCAAACTGCGAATTCCTTTGTCCAGAAACCTGCGGCGGAAGTAAAACATGTGACAAGAACAATGGGGTGTGCTCGGAGTGTGATCATGGATCTTTTGGTCCAAATTGCACACAACAATGCAGTAAAAACTGTCTAACTGATACATCAAGTGTTTGTAACAAAAATGGAACCTGTATTAGTGGATGCGTGGACGGATGGTTTGGTCTACAATGCGATAAACAATGTCCAATTGAAAACTGTGAAAAATGCAACTTATTATCGACCGGCTTTTCGTGTGAAATTTGTAATGTTGGCAACTATCTAGACAATGGACAGGAAAATCGGAAGTGTGTAAAGTGTCCTACTAGATGTGTAAGATGTGATAGCAAATTAAGATGCACAAAGTGTGTTCCAAATTTTTATGGACAACAGTGCCAAAATGAATGCAACATAAACTGTGTAGGTGGTTCACAAAGCGTTCACAAAACGTTCACCGTTCGTTCAGCGTTCACTTATCGTTCAGTCCATTTTCATTCATTTTCATTCGGAAATGAAAATATCAAAATTGAAAGGATCGTTCTTTGCAAGTTATAGCAAAATGATAAAGAACCCGTGCGGAAAGGTGGAAGGAAACTTATATTAGACATAAAACATCATTTTGATAAGAATTTAATCCGTAGAATTTATAGTACATATTCTTGAGCAGGTCCGTTTTTTGTTGTTCCTTTTTATGACTTCATACAGCGATGAATTACATGTACTACACAAATATTATTTATTGATTCATTTAAAGACTTCAGTCGTTAGAAAACAAAAAGAATCAACGAATCATTCGACACATATAAAGATAGACAAAATTGTAAATAAGAAACGGGCTTTGTATTTGTATAATTTTCACAATTCATATACTGTACATGTATATGTAATTCCTTCGATATCCGATCACAAAGATATCCATGTTCGACAAAAAACATAACAGATCAATTTAAGAAATGAAAGATAACCAGTAATGAATGCTTGTATATTTATACATTAACAATAAATGCAAACAATTAATCAATAAATTTGATGATTTTTAAATGATTTATAAAGTTAATGAATTTCTTAACGTATTTGATTTTACGACATTACGGAAATCTTTTTTCTATTCTACAATGTAAGTAGTTTCGTCACGCACGAGTGACTTGGCGCGTAGTATAAATAGTTTTTCATGTGTGATTTTGGTCATTGCGACGTTCGTTACAAGATTGTTAGTAGTTGATAGTAAATGTCTTCTATAAGTGGCAGAAATTTAGGTATCAGGAGAACACGTTCCCAAGAGAAAACGTACCCAGGAGAAAACGTACCCCATTTCTACGGTACGTTTTCTCCAAGAGAGTACGTACCCAGGTACGTTTTCTTTTGGAGATAACGTACCCTATAACAATCATAAACATAATTTTAAACAGTTTTAAAAAATATTTTACTGCAAAAATTTTGAGGAATATATGAATTTAATAAATACATGAATTAATTAAAAGTGATTATTTATATGTATCGATTGAATATTTAAAGGATTTGGACATGTCGATTAGTTTTTAATTAAATACTTCTTTAATGCATACTTTATTGCATATATAAGTATAGAGGAATATATAAATTTCCTAAATAATATCTTTTGAATAATATAGATCCCGTAAGGTTTTTCTTATATTTGTATCGTTTGAATATTTAAGACTTGGACATGATTTAACTTCAACTTTATTTTCATAAATGATTTTCAAATAGTTGATTAATAAATTTACCATGTTTGTTATGTGTATTCTGCTTTTATTAAGTATTTAGTAATTTCAATGTAATTATTGACCTTTGAGACTTTCAAAGATTGATCAATTCTAGGAACATTTTAGCAATGAAAAAAAACCCACCTTTTTATATAGATGACGTATAATTTATCGAAAAAAACGCGCTATATCGATTTCTTAAAATACTCATGGTAATTAAGTTCTCTAAATTAAATTGTTATCAAAACTATTATGCATTTGTTTATAACACAATTATGGTCTAATTAATTATTGTACGTGGTTATGTATATAAAATCAAAAGCAACAAATGGTAAAAATTTTGGGGTTTTTTTGTATAATTTATTTTATTGTAGCACGGAATATTTATTAAAACTGTTATTTATGATTTTTATAGGGTACGTTCTCTCTTGGAGAAAACGTACCCTAGAATTTGGTACGTTTTTTCCTGTGTACGTTTTCTCTTGGGTACGTTTTCTCCAGCATTCGAAATTTAAACCCAAAACAGACAAGAACTATTGATGAGGAGCAATTTGACGCCACGGACGCAGTTCGTCTTTTTAACCGACGCATTGAGTCAGCACTTAAGAAACAGAGAGTGGCAATTGTTTCGGAAATTCACGAGAAATTCCAGTCCAAGAACTCCGAGTCATGTGTTTTGCGTGCCGAAGGTAACAGAATTCAATTCTCTTTTAACGAAGAAAGGATGAGAAGTTTCGAGCTGATTAAAAGAAAGCTGATGATAGATGATATTAGCGAAATACTATACTAGTATCCCATATTTTGGTTGAGAAAATATATTTCTTAAATTTTCTTTATTGCAATTGTATGTTTCTGCAAGTGATTATTTGTTTACAGCTACATTGTATAACTTACAATAAATCTTCGGGAGTTTTTAAAGTCGGCAATCCATCTACACCATTGTCCTACACCAGAGCAAGAGAGATTCTGTTATCGGCTCTCAGTAACATTGGCCTTGACGGTTCACAATGTTCTTTACATAGTTTAAGAAGTGGGAGTGCTACTGCTGCTTCGAACATGGGCGTTTGGCTTCTGATAAGGCTGAAATGGGTATAACGACGACAGAATTCAGAAAAAAAACTTTAAGTTTCGATGAATTTGGGCTTATAAATTTGTTTAGACAACTTTACAACTTTGTTTATTTGCGATCCTTTAACGAACGCACCTAACCTATTTCATTTTTTTGTTGTCTTTTAAATTAGACAAGAAAAGATTTATTTTTGGAGGAGTAAAACGAGGGAGAAAATAAATGAATTTCTTAACGTTTTTGATTTTACGACATTACGGAAATCTTTATTCTATTCTTAGTAGTTTCGTCACGCACAAGTGACTTGGCGCGTAGTATAAATAGTTTTTCATGTGTGATTTTTGTCATTGCGACATTCTTTAGAAGATTGTTAGGAGTTGATAGTATCTATCCCTGCCCTCGTTGTACACGGTATTGCACATTTGACATGTTTGTCTATATGGTATGCGATTATTTTATATATACGTTTTGTGTCTTAATGTTATTAAATGCGATATTTTAACGAACGCACCTAACCTATTTCATTTTGTTGTTGTTTATTAAATTAGACAAGAAAAGATTTATTTTCGGAGGAGTGAAACGAGGGAGAAGATAACTTTAATTATAATTTCGCCGAACGAATCAGCCGATTACCGTTAAACTCATTTAATTACTACATGATTAGGATAAAAGAAAATGTAAATGTTTGTTTAAACAATAAATGACAGTTCGTAATCTGCTTTACTATAGTATTTGTTTTAATACATGTACATATATCTAATGAAAACAAAATGTCATAGCTTAATTGAATATTTACGTAAATTATTGTGTACATCCCGCGTACGATTAAATATTTCCGATGCACATGTATTTAAGCTAACTCGTTCTAAAGATTTTCGGCAATAATAAGACATTCTTATTATTACATTACTCGATTATTCGTTGTTAAAATCATTATTGTCTTAAATTTGGTTTTATTTAACTGTTATTCCTAAACATAAATGGAATGGTAAAAAATAGAATAGGATAAATATTATTTGTAGGTTATTGGAAAGGATAGGATTGTTTTGTCAACTTTCACAATAGCAACACAGTGCATTCAATTCATTAGCTATTTTTCCTGATTGCCGACGAATTATTGTAAGGATAACCCCCAAGGCACTACGAATAAATCGTTGATCTTGCGTTCACAAAGCGTTCATATATCGTTCACCGAGCGTTCGCCGTTCACTTTGCGCTCTGTTTGCATTCTGCGTTCGCTCATCATTCATTGTTCATTAGCGTTCACCAAATTCCGTTCAGCGTGCGCTTCCCGTTCTCTCAGAGTGCGCTCACCGTACGCTCAAACTGCGCTTACCGTTCACTCACTGTTTAAGTAGGAAAGTAGGACGTTTCAGGGACTGTAGGTCACAGACAAACAAAATAGTCAGATATTTGGAATAAATGGTAGATATATGATTTTCTTTAAGAATGATAAATGTTGAATATGCTGTCATAAACTGCCTATAATTTAAGTAGAATTTATTGTAGATTCAAGTACGTTAACAGACAGGGAAAAGGAGGTGAACATTCGGAAACTGCAAATAGAAAATCTAAGGCTTGATAATAAAAAACTTCAAAAAGAAATCCAGAAACTTGAAGTGGAGACAGAAGTTTTGCAAGTCAAAAAGAACTATTATAAATCTAAATTGCTAACAGTTAAAGAAGAACACCCTGAAGTTGCTGCTAAAATGGAGAAAGACAATGAATCTTAGAATATTTTTTTCCCTTTGAAACACAGCTATGTACATAGAATTATTAAGGATGATAAGCACTTATATACAGTGTACATGCATCTCGAGGAAGGCCTCCTCTTTAATAGGTAAACATTGTTTAAAATTATGAAAGAAGGAACAAGCTATAATACATTATAGTTTGAAAAGTCCAACGTTAAAATATACCTTGCGGTTAAAATAATGATAAAACATTTAGTGGAATAGCAGTATAAGGGTGGTATGATTTCGGCCTTTTCTCCAGAACCACTGGATCATATTTAATCAAACTTGTTTAAATAAAGGACCAAGCCCTCCTCCAATGAAAATAAATAGTTACCAAAAAAATAAATAAATAAATGAAATGAAAAAGGTTGGTCTGTTTCTTTTTCCTAATAAATCAAATATCAGGTGAAACCAAACTTTTTATAAACTTCTTTATATTTAGATGTTCGATAATGCTAATGCTTAATTTACGACCCGAGGGGTTTCTTTGAACCTCCTTGTCATCAAGGCTTTTTTAATGTTATTTGTTTATGTCATTACGATCAAATACCACAGGTGTGTTTTGTTTTTGTTTTTGTAATGGTTACAATTAAAATAGATTTTAGTGGTATACTTGCCTCATGATCGGTATTGGTAAATAGTTTAAAAAATAAAAACTATATATTTATTTTTCAATCACAATATTAAAAGTTCATAATTGTATTATAATGTAAAATTGATTTTTAAAACTTCTAAACTTTCAAATTTAGAATATTTTTCAGTGACAACTTTAAGAAAATTTAAAAATAATCCACCGTTCATTTAAAAAACAAACATTGCCTTGTTATATGGATATAAGCATCATTGATGCATTACAACCTGTAGTATTCTTCCATGAACGAAAATCGTTCTTACATAATAAGTTTCCACAAAATACGTGCACCTTAATCTTGACACGCTTTATACGATCATATATTGTTTTAACGAAAGTACATCGTTTAATGTATCTAATATAGTATGTCATTTATCTGCCTAAGAATTTAGTTGCCGTGTGTAATAATGATAACCACCATCTAATTGCTTATATATACTTAAAAGAACAATTATAGTTTCACAAGCTTTTGATTAGAGGTTGCCGATATATCATTTAACAGTAACATGCTTTCTGTCTTGGTTCCTACAATGTACATCATAACGCTGGTTACTAAGTATGTATAAGAAAACCTATGAACATTGTATCCCTATGAAACTATAAAGAAACAAACTTTATTGTTTATATCTATGTATCTTTCTTACGATATTTTATACAATTACATGTATATAATTGAATGCCATGTTATTGATAATATCCAGTTTTTACCTCGATGAATATCTAGTATACACACCTATTGATTTGATCGCATATATTCCTTAAATAAGCAATAATTATATGTTTTGGAATTGAATAAACACGTGATCATTTAATTATGTTTTTTTTTAATTTTTACACTTAATCTTCATTACATAAAAAGCACATGCTTTACAAGATGGACTTTGTTTGTTTGACATTTAATGACAGTCATACAAGGACACATTAAAGGGGCATGGTCACGATTTTAGTCAGATTGTATTTCTCTCTTTTTATTATTTACAATGCTTTAGACATGCATTTCTAATGATCAAATGAAATTTCATCTAGTCATACGTGGGTTTATAAGCAAGATACAGGGCTCACAATTCTTTGTCATGTAAACAAGGCTCGTGCTCTGTTTTTGTTCACATAGGTTCAATGTACCACTTAAAAATCTTTTTCAAGCTAATTTGTCCCCCCCCCCCCCCCATCTTAAACATTAACAGGTTCAAACGTTTAACATATTCATTTTAGGTCCAAAACTGCAATTTTCACTTCAACATTCAAAATGTAAACAGACGCTTTGTTTACCTAGCAAAGAATTTCAAACTCTGGAACTTGTTCATTACTCAAAAATGACACTCAAATTTCGGTTCCCTATTAAAGATGCCTTACTGAAGCATTGTAAATATTTAAATCGGGAAAAACAATTCTGAACCAAAATCGTGAACATGCCCCTTTAAAGGATATTGTCACTATTTGAGCTAAAATTATGCCAATTTTTGCTTTTGCTATTTGTGTAAAGTTTAATCATTTGGTTAATGTGAATGTGAATCATGGATTCTAGTGCGAGCGAGGAAAAAGGGGAATAAATAATATTTAGTTACAATCGCTGAACTTTATACATTTTGCAATTGCTATTTGCATGTGCCTACCATTTTAAACTGCAATGCCTTTGCCATAATATTTTTTTTTTATTTGGAATTTTTTAAAGAAACATACAGTTAACATAATCATCACATATGTTAAATATTAGATAAATATTAGAAAATTCTTAACAGACATTTGGATAAAAGAAAATTTTATGCTTATTTTCCATCTCAGTAGTTAATTGTATTTTTGATTTGAAACGTTGGACAATGAGATCCATTTTAAATCAGAAAAAGGTAGAATACTTGTTTTTTAAACACCTCATTGTGCTGTCGTATTTATCAAGCTGTACTTCTACTAGAAATAAATTGAGATTAGATGAAATATGATGCATGGATGAAGTGCAGAAAAAATCAGGTGACTGTCCTTGTGAAAAACTCTAAAAGCCCTTGGATTTCTAGTAAACAACAGTAAAATAGATATCTACTACCAAACAGGTTATGGTGTAGATAAGGAGAACAGAGCTAAAACCACAATATTCCTGATTTAAGACAACTCCTTCATACAAAACGTTCCAGATTCGATTTTGAGACATACTTGAAATGGGTGGTCCCACTGACGACGGCTGTAGAACTCTTAGTCTCAACTGTGAAAAAAATAATGGAAAATAAGATTTAATACGTTTAAATGCATTGGAGCTAATTCGTATAATTTGCAGAAAAGGACAAGAGCGTACAAGCCCTGACAAATCCCCCCGTATCCAGAATTTTGAAATGGCATATGGACATATAAAACTTTTACGTATGAAAGTGTGCATCAATACATCTACATGTATAATACAGAACTGCATTTTCTGACAAATAAATAATATACATGTACACTAATGCATGTACTTGGTACTTATCTCCTTTGTTTTATTTGTTCACTTTCTAAACATTACATCATAATCTCATATCTGTGCTAGCGCTATTTTTATCCGACATTGCGTGTACAGAAAATAAACATTACGTAATTGTTGTCATTATAAAAATTGGTTTTATTTTTTTCATAAAATCCAATAAAAAAGCAAAAAATGTTTTACTTTAAAGCAAATGAATTAAAAATAAGATGCTATATATATATGATTCGAACACCCTCTCAATAGAGATGTAAGTACTACGAGCCTCCGCCCATCACTGTGAGCTACGTTGACACATTGAGTTATATGTTAATAAATTTAACTGCTTAACAAAATTTAATAAAGTAAAACGTTTTGGTGTAAACCACGAATTTGACCCATTATGGGTCTATACTTCATTTTAATAAATCAGTAATAAAAATAAATAAAAACTTATTTTTTAAATAAAGTACTTTTCGATGGAGTCAGGATTCATTCATATATAAATTTTGCAATTTAGAACATGTAGTGAATGACCCAAGATTTAGGCAAAAATACGATGTACAGCTTAATTTGGAAACCTATAACTGCCGTGTTTATAGAAGAAAACCACAGTATTGACTTCCGTCGTGAAATTTGTATTAAAACAATGCATACAAACAAAATGTTAGTCTTCTAACTTAAATTGAAATTGTTTCGTCTTCACTGGTCCAAGTGGGGGATTTACAACGCCTTATACGCTCCTGTTCTTTTTAACTTATGTAGATTGATGCTTAAACACCGAGCAAATATTCCTTTTTTTTTTGAAATTTTCAAAAATTTCGGTCGGCACATGGGTTATTATCAAAATATGCAGACTTTTGAAAAATGTAAAACATGAGAAAATTATTGCTGAAAAAATTACTTTGATTGCAAAAAACACATTTAACAAACAATGAAGTATAACATCTGAAAATTTGCAAACATTGGAATTTACCATTTGGTTGATAATTAGACTGAAATTTAATGAACTGTGAACATTTTGTCAGTTGTGTAACAGGTTTATAGTATAGGAAAAAATTCTTAAATGAAATAAAATAATTCTTTTAAAATGATGGACATAAAGTTTATTTCAACAAAATTCATTTAAAGTTATTAGAATTAGATAACAGAAAATATTTGACAAGTTTACATAGTGACCAACATACATGTAACATTTGAGACAAAGTCTTGATGTTACTAAACAAATTTTTAATTTGAGCATTAAAAAGAACACAACTGGATTTTTCTTTCAATGGAACATAAAAAAGACATTACTATAAATGCACTGGTGTTTTCAAATATTATTGTCAGTTAATTTTATTTGGAGAAAAATGTACATGTTACACCATTGATTATTATGTTTTACCACTGACATAAAAGTTACACCACTGACCTAGTGATAATAAATAAGAGATAAGCGTGTTAAATTTTGTAAAATAAACTAATTTCTATTTTTGATTGCATTTAAAACATGATAAATTTGATCTTAAATAAAAGTTTTCGTGCTTCATTCTTTCATAATCTGAAGATAGACACACTGTTACACCACTTATAATCAGTGTAACACCACTGACAGAAAAATTGTAGATGTTTACATGAATTCACTCATTCTTTGATATTATATTTTTTACTATTGGCATCCACACACTTTCATCCACCTTGTACCGAGTTCGAACTTTCTTTGCCTCATCAATCTCACAAACAACATCGTCAATACTATACCAGCTCATATCAATCATACATTTTGGACAATAAAATTGAATTTTCTCCAATTTTCTCCAAAATCAATGCATACATTGCATATACACTTCCTCTTTGTCTATATATGTTTGTTGAAGCTCAGCTAGCATTTGTTACCTTTAAGCATTTGACAGATTTTAGTATAACATAATAGGGAATGTGAAATGTCAGTGGAATAACATATCTTATAATACACTATAAGTCATTAAAAAATTTGATTTTTTAATAAAAATAAAATGTGGATAATTTCATTTCTTTATTAGAAAAAATTTGTTTTTACTTTTATCTTTTAATCAAGTATTTAAATGAGTAAAACATAATTAGAGCATACAAAATGTCAATGGTGTTTCAAATAATGTCAATGGTGTAACAGGTCTCATTTTCCAGATTAAGAAAACACAATTGCAATTATATAGTCAAGCTTTCTTTAATGTGACAGTGTCTAACTTGTAAAATTGATAAATAACAATTGTTCAAAATGCTCAAAATATAAATGAAATGGAAGGAAAAGTAAAATAATTAAATAATGTCATGTGGTGTAACAGTTTTTTCAGTGGTGTAACAACAATTTTTGGTTACACCACTGACCGTTATACCACTGATGTATCCATAGTAAATGTAGCAGTATGACCCAAGAGAACAGATACTACACAAAGCTACATAGCCTATGTTATAATGTGATAAACATTCATCATTTATGTGAAAAACTTTTTTGTTCTTTCATAATAGAAAACCTTAAATAGCACGTTATCCCACTGACACAGTTTACATTGTATTTTTCGGAGCATAGTAACATTTTCTGCCATATTTTCTAGCACAATGATGTCATCACTGATACATTTATCTTTTTAGCAGCAGGGAATGATGTCACTATAATCTGGGGGATTCCAACTGTAGTACAATATTATTTACTTGATGTATTTTAAGATATTTTATATAATTTGCCTTGTAACACCAATGACAAAATTTTTTGTACAAGCATATATCTCATCAAATTAATTGTTTTTAAAAGAGAACTTGTTAAGGAGCATAGCAGAAATTAAAATATAAATGTTGTTTTGAAAATTAACGGTGATTTTTGGAATAAGACATCAATACTATTGAAGATATTGTAGGTTAAAGACGTTGGAAAAATTTAATGACAACATAAATTCACTGAAATCTCATCACAAATAATATTGTTTTAATACTTTAAGCAGTAAAATTGACGATTTATTTGTTCAACAATATAGGTTTAAGTTTCTAAAATCCAACGGTACTGTATATATTCCCCAGAACATTATTTCCCCCCCTTTAAATTGACCCATATATAGCTTTAATTGTTAGAGTTAACGTTCTGTATAATTTTTGTTCTTGTCACTTTCTTCCTCGAACCTACTATTCACACTTACATGTAGTACATGTATATCCGTCCTTGTTTATATATTTTCCTCAGACTTGACATATGTATTCAATGTGTGTCGTTTCATTTCCTGTAATTTAAGATTATGTACTCGTCAATCTTACTGTACAGATTGGATACATATAACACATCGACTTTCTTTGTGAACTAAATTAAATAGATAATAATCCTTCTATAGTATAATAAGATTAATTTTATCTGATGCAATTTAGCTTTTACAATTAATACTTGAAATCAACTGCAAAGGCTGACTTAAATCAACAATTTTGAAGGATTGAATTTAATTATATACGATAATTGGTATCGATATTTTTCACATTCTATAATAAGATATCAGTAAAAAATAATCTAGGGTTTTTCAACCCGAATTTGCCGTAGAGTTATAGCGAAGACAGCTTATACTTGATTGTAATGAGGGTAAGTAGTTTGATTTCTATTATTTATTGTAAATGCTTCTAGTCATTCTTATAAACATTTTCATGTTGAAGTACGTGTATTAACAATATTAAGATTTATTTAGAATATAAAATAAATCAAATTATTACAGCAATAATATATTTTGGCTTGACTCATGTTTAGCGCCCTAATTTTTTTGCGCGTAATGGCATCCCATAGATGACGTCGTTCTGTTTATATTTGACGTCATCACACTTCTAGCTGTTGAATTCAAGAGGTGGGTGCAATTTTTTCCCACCCTCCCTAACCCCATTTTTAATAGTAGTTATATGTGTATCTTTATATGAAATGTTTCATAATTTTGAAAATGTTATTTAATGTTACATATAACTTTATCAATTATGTCATGTGCTCATTTTCTGCTGTAGTTATTTTCAGATAGCCAACAGTTTAAGCGTGTGATCGGTGATCGACTTTGTGCGGAGACTTGCAGTGATTAGTGAGTGGCATTTTGCAGACATTTGCTCCCATCTTTGAATAACAAGAGTTCAAAGACCTATTTTTTTTAATTTCGTCACGACCTACATGTCATAATGAAGTAGCGCTTACTAGTATTCGAGACGCATTTTATCTAATTAAGATAGCTTAACAACTTCTGCTGCGTATCTGCTCACCCCGTACCAGTATGAATGTTGTCATAGTTTATAAGTATTTTAAAACTTCTATAAGGATAATGTTATAAGGATAAGGTTTAAAACGTTATAAGGATAATGTTTATAAGGTTATTAGGATAAGGTAATAAGGATAAGGATTATAAGGGTCAATATGTTATAAGGATAAGGATTATTAGGGTAAATATGTTGTAACATTTTATACAAAAATACATATGTGAATTTTATATAGATTATATTATGTAGGTCGTGGCCATATTCGCCAAAATATATAGAATAAAACAATGAATGAACTTTACACTTGTCTTTATTGTCTACAATAATTAAACTGGTCTATGTGTATTGTTGTAAAATGACTTAATTTTTTACAATGTTAAGGTCAAAATCTGGAAATCAAAGGTGCCTACATTTTTATAAAATTTAAGATCTATTTTTTTAATGATGCTTCATAACAATAACAGTAACTAATAATAGGGTGTACCGGGGCTTAATTGTTTGGTAAACACATGAACAATTATGTTTCAAACAATTATATATATAATTAAAATCGTTAGTAAAAAAAAGTGTTGAAATCTTCCAGTTTTTGATTCTTTAATAATATGAATTAAATTTTGGGGTGAAAGGTATTTTCAGCCTCAAAATGGTTTGTAATAAATGATTTAACTGTTATTTTCAATGCATTTTCATTAATTTTTTTTTCCAAAATCGTTTCGGAGGGATTCTGCAATTATTTGCAACACTACGGATATATGGGAGGCTTTTTAACTGTGGTGAAGGCCTGTTATATAGACACAGTTATATTATTTTAACTACGCAGATTATAGTGAAATTAACAGCATTAGCGTAGGCTTAATCAGAGCTTGGTTATGTAAATGCCAACAATACGGTGTGTCGATGTACCTATTTCATAAATGTCCTATTTCATATGCAATGTCAACGCACGGGTCAAAATCTATTATTATTTAAATATGCGTATGTTTATCTTCATTTAAATCTTGTATGCATTGATGTTATGGTATACATGTATATTTAAATATTATATTATATATATTAGGGCACCGTTGAGCTTCCGTTATTCAACTGTAGTTTATGTATTGAGAAAACAACATATAAAAGTATAATCATATATTATATTTTTCTCTATGTACATCATTTTATATGATTTTGCAACATATCTGCATGATGTTATTACCAAGAATGAAGGTATTTCATTCAGTCGACTGAATAATAACTGAAATGTTTGGAAAGTTTAGTGGATAACAGATGTTGTCTATTTAGTCACTTTTACTTTCACCGTGTGTTACAAAATGACGAGAAATAAACATATACGTTAGACCATATATATGTTTTAAAGTTTTGTTCTCAACCAAAAAAAAGCACAAGAAATTACTAACTGCGCAAACGTTTTCTCCTGTTAGTGTCCGTGTGTGCAATAACAAAAACACCAAACGATTACTTCCAGAAAACTTAAGTGTCTGTTCATGAATTTAGGGGTCATTGGGGAGTTGAAAAACGTACACTATGTTTTTTTGGGTTTTTTTTTTTTTATAATTTTTAACATACCGTTGGTGTGGTAATGTAATCAATCGATTAACAGACATTACTTAAATGAGCTTATATGAGATTATCAAAGTCTATTATAAACAGAGCAGTTTAACCCCCTATGTTTCCATTTATGGGGTTTTTTTTCAGTTCAAGATGCGTTGATCCAGGAAGTTTTTCTTTTTTTAAACAGAACAAGTTCAGTTTTATCCAAGAGGAGATACACAAGCATGGAGTCCATAATCATACAAATGTTAGTGATTTTAGCGACGGTCGTATCCATTAACAGTAAGTAAACGAATTCTTCGTTGAAATATTCATTTAATATAAATTTTGTAATGAAATATATAGAGGACGTGATAGTTTAATCTAAACGCACCCTATTTTCTTCAAAAATGCCTAACTATAGTGTAGCTAATGATTCAAACATGCTACCTTTTTTGTAATCGTTTTGGATCGACTGGAATTTTGTATGACGTGCAATCCTGATGTGGACATCAAGTGACATTGGGTTGAAATAGACTTGATGATCTTTAAACACATTCCTAGGTTTATGTTCAAGGTCACAGTTCATCCTTTAATACAATCCATCCGTAAAAAAAAATTCACTTACAGATTGCCATTGAAGAAAGGTATTCAGTGAACTTTGAGTCATGGTAAAAAGTCAAGTCCATATTTTTTCTGTTAAATCCCTGTTTAGATCAAATCCACCCCATGGCAAAGTTGTCTTCATACTATTCAGAAATAGTGCTTGTAGGTAAAGGTTGTGCAGTGTTCTTAAACCTCGTTTTTATACAAACTTGAAAACATGCTTTTGATCATATCTCCCCGGTTCAATCTTACTGAAAATAAGGTGAGTGCAAAAACACTGAATCAATTTTATAGGTCAAAGTCAAGACTATAAGCAATATATATAACTCCTTGTCTTTATCATTATCTCTCCCCACGTTTTTATATTTGCCTCAAAAAACACTAATATCACTAATAGCACTTGTTGAATAAAAAATAAGCCATGTTTGAGCTTTGAATTGAAGTTTCTAGTCAGAGTTTTAAGTATATGGTCCTTTGAAATTGTCTAATGGTGTCTAGTTGAATACTGTGAAATCATATATTTTTTGTGGGGTATCATTTAAATTTTTTTTTATTATATAACAAAAACAATTTCCCCCAAACAATGTTTGAACGGACATGTATTTACCAAAATTTTAAACATCTAAAGAGACTTCCTATTAAATTATTTTGAAATGCAAATCAACAAATTTGCATTGCCCACGATACTTTGCGCCTCTACAATGACATTGAAAATATTGTTCATAGGAAAACTAGGTGCATGTTTTCCTACGATTATCTGCAATTATACAGGTGCTCTGACCAGGCACCCAACGTCGGATCAAAACATTTTTTGGGAAGTGATAAATTAAAACAGTTGAAAGAAAAACAACTTGTACATTGAGCCCTATATTGAAAACTACACCAATTTTAAAATAATATTAATTACTCATGATAACCATTCTTCTTAAGCTTGAACCTTCTTGAAAATGCAAATTATCCCTCAAACGCCCACCCAGTAAAAATTTTCTGGATCCGCGCATGATTATCATAATTTGATTGGTTGATTTAAATGTTTAATTTTGCTTTCTCGAAATTTCTTATAAGAACATAAATAACTGCAAAGAAATCTAAAATTGTAAATACTGTCCCTAAGGTTAGGTAAAGTTTAAGTAGAGTCAGAAGTAAAGGATTTTCACAATCATGATTACTGGTCAAAAGACAATGAATATATTTGGGTGGCACATGACGCATATACATGTAAATATTGATAATAACGTAATCTATTTGCAGCACAATTTATGTTTAGAAGGGGGTTATTGTACTTGCCACTGTTTGATAGGATAATAACGTAATCTTTTTGTAGCACAATGTTTAGAAGGGGGTTATTGCACTTGTCACTGTTTGATAAGATAATAACGTAATCTTTTTGCAGCACAATGTTTAGAAAGGGGTTATTGCACTTGCCACTATTTGATAGGATAATAACGTAATCTTTTTGTAGCACAATGTTTAGAAGGGGGTTATTGCACTTGCCACTGTTTAATAGGATAATAACGTAATCTTTTTGCAGCACAATGTTTAGAAGGGGGTTATTGCACTTGCCACTGTTTGATAGGATGTAGAGTATGTGCTACCTGTGATACAGGATGGAGCGGTTCAAAGAAGAATTATTGCCAAAGACGTAAGTAAATCATTAAAAAATTAAACGATGAACAGAATTGTTTCTTCAGAAATGCTTTGCGAATAAGGTCAGGGTTTGTTTCATCAATAAAGCATCAATATTAGCCAATTATAATATTCACTCTTACTGACAAGTTTTTGAAACCGAAATCGCGTACGACCTGCATGCGTCACGCCCTGCTCCGTCAATGTATCTAGGTTCCAGTCACATGTACTACGCTCAGCCTTCAACTGACGTCCAACATTTGTACACCGGGCTTATATATATATAACCCCTTCTGCACTTAAACAATAATTATCTATAGTGTAAAACCTATACGTAATACAAAACCTATACAGAACTAGTTGTCCATGGAACAATTGTAGGGTCTTTTCACTAGTAGTTAACGTTGGTGCTTCTATTTTTCTGCACTTTTTTGCAAGGCGGTAGCGATCCAAGGACCCTTGTATCCGAAGGTGAGAGCGTTACCGCCACGTCATGTCACTTCTTACATGTACATGTACTTAGTGTTAAGTAAAAATTTGTTATGTAGTCAGTTTGGATGATGGAAAGAATAGTCCTTCCCTGGGGACTTCAGTGTCTGTTACCCAAAGTTGTGCATGAAATAAATACAAATCAATGCGTTTGACCGTGATAAAATGTCTAAATTAATTCTTAAAACGTAGCTGTATCAGAAAGTCATCTGTCCTTTGATTGATTATAAATAGAATTTTACTTGTTGATGATTGCTGAATTTTGATTTTACCAGCTTTAACTTTTGTTGAAAGAAGCTCTTCAATTGAGTTTGGTAACCGACTCTTCATATTACGAAATTCATTACTCCAGATTTTAAGATTGAGTTTTGAAGAGACATATGTAACAAGAGGTACACAATCTGTTAACTGAATTTATAACACATCAAAATTTCTACCTGTAAAAAAATTGTCGGGAAGTGTCCCAAGTATCTTAATTTAGTAAATGATAAAATTATATCATCAACGGTCAATGATCAATGATCAATGATACTGTATATCATTAGTGGATACTTTGTCATTAGAGGTTGCTACAATGCTTTCTTACATTGAAAAGAACACCCCATTTTGAAATAAAACCAGCACGTGTTGTTGCAAGCTTCTAAGTATTATAAATGAAATAAAATGTCAGCTTGAAAGCATGGTTGCCATGTTTGTGGCGGTATTATCTATTGAAAGATTAAATCTTTGTTTACATTCACGTTTGGTTTTTCTATAAAATTACTGAATGGGGACGTGTTTTTTTATTCAATACTCTCAGCAAGCTTGGTTTTGCTAAGTCGTCATTTTATGATTTACAGTAGGATCTAACGTCCTTAATATTAGTAACTTATTACAATTTTAACGACAATACACTCGGTATTATGTGAATGCAACTTAGAGATCTAGAACCGCCATACCATTTGGATTCTTAATGTGAGGATGGCAATCATTCCTCCTTGATGACCAAGACTGATTCTGATTATTGTTTTGAAATGTTTGCCAAAAAACCCACACAAAAAATGCAACGAATTATTTTCATCGGGAAAAAGTTACTGTCTCAAGGGCGATAAACTTGTTATTGTCCTCATAGCAAATAAAAGTGAATCTTATAATCAGAAAACTTTTCATAGAGCAATAGTTCTTTAGTACGCCACCAGTAGAAGGGGTGGTGTGTTTATATTCCGGTATGTGTTTAAGCAGTTTCATTGTTGCAAATCGTTATCCTGTATCTCAATTATATTCTTTACACAGAGACAAGAAGAAGAAATTAAAATATTTATTTTGAAACTGGAGATTTGAGGTACTTGTCCTTTGCAAATCACCGCCCTTTCTCCAGGAATTCACAACTACATGTAGTAGTCATGACAATTTTTACATAGAACTTTATAATCCAAACCATAAACCCAGTTTCCGTTCAAATAAGATACCCCTTATAGGCGATATTTAAAAATTTATACATATTAACAATTTGATAGATTCGATTCATCAATACCCAAACACAAGGCATAACAAATCTTAGAATGTTGATGAGTATTGCTTATCCCGCTCATGTACCTTTTGCAATCTTGATGCCCAGTAACATAAAAGATGTTTAATTATATGTAAATACATCATCTTTTTTACATTTTAATTTGAAATTATATTGAGTGGCTTGCTCCTGAATTTTATCAGGTTCCCCTTTCTAACATCAATTTACATCAAAGTTTGTTAACATTTGATCAGTAGTTTATGAGGAGAAGTTAAAAATGTTTATAAATTGTTGACCGAGTGCAATCTTTAAAAAAAGATAACAGTAGACCACCCGAGTCATTCAGTGACAACACGTTTTGAAAGAAATATATATAGTTTCAAGAATTCCAAATTAAGGATTTAAATGCTTTCAAAGTTTTACTAAGCCAAACAGATTTTTTCAAATAATATATGCTTTTCTCGTTCAAAGCCTGTTGACGAAACACTCGGAGTAGTTGTAAGAGAGAAATGAAATTATCTAAGTGTTTAAATTTATATTATTCAGAGAACGTAGCATACAATGCAACAGCGATTTTGTCCTCAAATTTTGAGAACAACGTTGCAATGAATGCTGTAGACGAGGACACTGATACATACGCTCTGACAAGAACAGAAAAGAATCCTCAGCTGATAATAACCCTGTCCAATTTATTTACTATCAAAAGAATGTATTCTGTTATTCAAGAAGGTAAGATATATGAATCAAAATCGATTGATCAATCATATCTATCTATCTATCTATCTATCTATCTATCTATCTATCTATCTATCTTTCTATCTCTTTCCATCAATCTATTTATCAATCTTTTATCATTTTATACCTTTTAGTATTTTTTACAGATAGGTTTACCATGTTTTCTGCATACGTCACAAACTCAACTCAAAGGACATTAACTGACGTCAACATGTGTGACAGGTTCTCTGCAACAAGTTATAAAAACTATCGAAATATTACATGCACTGACACATTAACTGGTGATCAAATTGTCATCACGGCAAATTCTACATTGGGGCGTCTTGTGGTGTACGAAATACAGGTTTATGGTAAGTTTATTTTCCTTTTTTTACTTTAAAAATTGAATAAACGACATTGCATTTGAATTGTTAACTTTAATGTTAATAAAGTTTGACCTATATGCATGACCTGATCTTTACAATGTATGATTGCGGGAAAATGATATTTGATTTCTTCTACTGATAATCATTGAATGTTGACAGTCGTGTAATGAATATAATGTAACAAACAATAAATCAAATTATAAAGAAAACAAAACAATAATAAAAAAGCAGTCTCCAAATACATACTAAATTGTTTGTTTTCTTTATTTATTAAACACTTTATATAAAAAAATTTGCCAAGAGCGATTTACTTTTGATTCCATTTATACTTGTATCATCCTGGCTTTTATTGAAAACTTTGACCTGTCTCTATAAAGAACTGTATATTTTTAATACAAATAAAACACAATATTTCTTAGTCTTACCAATCAACACATACCTTTTTAATAATTTAAATGCTTAAACGTACACTAAAATGAAAATAATATAAGGACAAAAGTTCCAGTAACTTTTCAGCATTAAAAGTTTCAATAATTATGAAAATGAATTGCAAAATACACAACACTGTTTTGTGGGATTTAATTCTTTTTAAAAGTAAGAAACTAACGTTTTATGGCAATGTAGAACTACTTTGTATTGATTGCACTATACGCACTGGTCTGAGATTGGGAAAAGAATTTTTTTCAGTCGTCTCGACGCATCAGGCTGAGGTTTCGCCCTTTCATACTGATTAACAGCTACATGTACATGTATTATAGCGCTCAGCAGAACCGAGAGTTGTCAGTCTCCCCGATAGTTTGTAAACTTTTCACATTAATTTGTTCACTTCTTTACTAGAAATACTGGGGCAAATTCAATCTTGATACAAAGATTCCTTATGAAACGGAGATTATAAATTGTTAAAATTAAAAAAAAAAGAAATCTTTATAAAAGAAATATAATCACAAAAAAATGAAAATAGAGTGTGTCGTAAAAAATCTTTTTTCTATGGAATTTTCAAAAAATATGAATACCTTTGTAATTTTTATGCTGCACTAATTTCCATAACAACAACTCTGTGTGACATAACAAGGCATAGCAAGGCATCTTGTGGTATATTATGAAAATTTAGGCATATATAAATAATAAAAATATAATAGTAATAAAGTATTAATTTCTTTTATCGATCGAATTGATTGACCACGCATACACACACAATTTTCAACCAGATAAAACCCTAAAAGGTGTCTGAATTCTAATGAATCACAATAAATCAGCTATTATTGCATATTTTCTACAAATAGTAACATGTTGATTATAAAGTTTACATCTAAATCTATAAAACCAAATAATGACAACTCAAATTCCACGTACATGCTATAAGTCTACTATGTGATGTCACAAAAGCTGTGTTTGACATAACTACCAGTATCACATGTTTTTTGTTCATTTGATTTCAGTATGTAGCCAAGGAACCTACGGAGATCAATGTGACAGTGAATGCCGAAATTGTGTAGACAATAGATGTGATGGATATACAGGGGCCTGTGAAAGTGGCTGCATCATTGGCTGGCAAGGAGCGACATGTGAAACAAAATGCAATACAAATTGTCTGCAAAATAAATGCGACCAAAATACGGGATTTTGCACAGTTGGCTGCAGCGCAGGTTGGTTTGGAAACACTTGTAATAGACAGTGCCCTATGCAATGTGTATTGTCTTGTGATAGATCCTTAGGATGTACAAATTGCCAGACAGGCTATAACGGATCTAACTGTGATCCATGTGACGGGAATACTTACGGCAAAAACTGTAGCTTGACTTGTAAAAATTGTAATGATTGTAATTCTATTGACGGATGCAGAGAATGTATGAACGGTTATTATGGGGATCTTTGTGATCTGTCATGTCCAATTGAAAATTGTGAAAAATGCAACTTATTACTGTCAGGCTTTTCTTGTGAAATTTGTAAAATTGGTTACTATCAAGACAATGCACAGGAATTTCAAAAGTGTGTAAAGTGTCCATCTAGATGTGTTAGTTGTGTTAGCGATTTGAGATGCACCCAGTGCTTACCAAAATTATCTGGAAACCAGTGTGAAAATGAATGCAACATGAACTGTGTCGATGGTTTATGTGAATTTGATGGAACTTGTACATATGGATGCAATAATTCAAGGTATGGTGTTGGGTGTACGGTAAACTGTAGGGAGAACTGTGTGCATTGTTTTACCGGCAATGACTGTACCAAATGTTTACCGGGGTATTGGGGGAAATATTGTACAGGAATATGTTATAAAAACTGTTTGAACTGTACGTCCATGTTTGAGTGTGAAATCTGTAAACCTGGGTTTTATGGAAGCTGGTGTAATGATGATTGTCTTCCACGATGTCTGACCTGTGACTCAGGAGATTCCTGTTCTTCCTGTAGGGACGGCTGGTCCGGACGTTTATGCCAATGTAGCAAAAACTGCAAAAATGAAGATTGCGATAGCGATGGAATCTGCCAAAGCGGATGTAACGGTTTATATTATGGGGAACGTTGTGATATTTCCTGTCCTTTGAAGAATTGTCAAAGATGTGATCAAATGTCTGGCAACTGTACACAATGCGCTAAAGGACTGTATGGGATGAACTGTAGTGTGCAATGCAGCGGGCTGTGTTTGGAAAGGACTTGTGATATGACTGGTGCATGTTTGCAAGGCTGCGAGGATGGATTTGCTGGAAAATTTTGTACCGAATGTAAGTATTAGGTAGATCAAACCCTTTATAATCTTTATTTTTTTTAAAATTTTATTTACCATATTTTAAGCTCATTCAAGTCAGATATCCTTACCACTATAATTGGGTCGCAAATTGTTTACTTATATATTACAAGTGAAATAAACAATTCTTAACACACACATACATGTATTTGTTAAACATTAGCATTGACATAACTGATTTAACAAATACACCGATAATATCCATCTCTTTAGAATCACTGTAAACAAAAGTATTTTAATTAAACCAATTATGCTAGTTTTTTCTTTAAATTATCATGCTAATATGTCGCGAAAATTTCATGAATCGGATTTCATCACGGCTATTTGTACGGATCAAATATTCATTTGACGGTGACAGAACCAGTTAAAGAACTACACCTACTAAGTACCAGATGTGAGTATTATTATACGACTGAAGTGCCCGGTTGGTTTGATATGATTTCATATTTTGTTCTATGTAAAATGTTAAATGAATTTTAACTGCCATTTAAAAAGAATTGAATTAACATCGATCAAATTAAGAACTGTTTTCGATTAGAATATACTTACTGTAGATATCCTTTTATTTAAATGATATTTTTCTTTTAAGTTTTGTGTAAAATGCAGGATTGATATGTGGCCGTTTTCGCCCAAATGGATCACAACAAGTAAGTTGAACAACACTATTAGAGCGTACATGAAGATGAGGGAAAAAGTCCAGATTAACTACATACAAGTACATGTATTTATGAATTTTTATGATTCTCTCTCTCTCTCTCTCTCTCTCTCTCTCTCTCTCTGTGTGTGTGCAGTATTGTTTAACAGACATTTGCTATTTTTAAAATGATTTTAACAGGTTCTGATTCTAGTATATTCCCAACTGAACAGAGAGCAAACGCTTTGAAATAAATAGTAGGCGGTCAGAGAGCGAGAATTTGCAAGTGGTCAGCAGATTCTGAGCGTACATGTAAGCGATTGGTTAGTTGACGTAGAACACGAACAGAACACAAGCGTAACGTTAATCCTGAAGGAACAGTGACCGTAATAGGAAATGTGCATTTGTTAAAACCAGGTTTTCTCTTCGCATCGAAAAAATATTATTATAAGAAAATAAAGCCAAGTTATAAGATATGTATTTTAAATATGTATTATCACATTTACAAAAACATTCAAACGACGCAAATGTTTTGTAAATGTTTGGTTAAAGAATTTTGGCCTGTTTGTTAAAATGATGAAGCCTGGGCTTTAAAAAAACTGAACTTTATTTGTTTTACAACGATTGATAAGCAAGTTCTAAAACTTAAATTAATATCTCTCGTTGGCACGGATGTTAGCGCAAAGGTGTCGTTGGTGTGGGAAGAACTTGGAGTACGCGGAGGGAATCCACCTGTCCAAGCGGGCTACCGCCATACCCTATCACATACGACCACTGTCTATTGCGGGGATCGAACTCGGGTCGCAGCGGTAAGAAGCCATTGCATTGTCTACTACACTACTTGGACATCAAGCCTTGGCATTAACAGATTATACCTCGCATACAGCTGGTTTATTCAGAGCCTTTTTCACATTGCTGATAAGAAACTACCAATTATTACCTTTATGATGAACTACACTGAAACATAATGATAGCATTACTAAATTAAGGTATGAAGATCAATTAGGTAATTTGAATCGGATATCTTTACATTCATACATTTTAAAAGTTTGACGACAAGCGAAAACAAATATTACTGTTTCTTGCAGGTGATAAAAAGAAGCTTTAACATGAAATAAACATAGTAAAACACAAAACTAATTTACACTTTAATTTCGATTACTTTTACTTATTATCTTTTTAAGGTAAATAATTTGATATTGATAATTATTCTACAGTTAAAAGGCCAATCTCGTTAAGATAATCACACCAAAAAAGACTTAAGGAATGTGGGTGATTGTAGAACAACACTTTATGTGCCGTTGCAACAGAACAATGTCAAGAAGAATCCTTCTTAGCTTGAGACAGATCTTGTTAATATTGTTCCGCCTTTGTATGGTTAGAACATTTTGCTACAAATAAACCATTTATATATAAATGAATTCCTTTTGAATGATCGTCCTTACATTCTGCAATACAGATATTTAAATTTCAGGAGAGAATCCATTTTGTGGTACTTGATCAGAAAATCAAAACAGATTATAAACCCCTAAAACTTGAAATATGGTAAACCACTGTCATGCAGTCTTATTTATTTTGCTTAAGAGAGGATGTACGAGAAGTTTTGAGTGAAAGCACCATGCAAAAGCGAATGTAAGTACACTATGTCAATTTTATTCCCCTAGCGAATACGAAATATTCTTGAGTCTTCTGAACAGTCGAGTTTAAAGGTCGATTTGAAAAGTCGCTTCTGTACAATGTGAATGCAGTGTATAATTGATAATGCAGGGGGTTTTTTTTAGTCTAAAGGAACTTATATTTACGTGGTTATGCAAGCATATAGCAAAAGAATGATGGGTTTTTTTTTTACAGGTATGTAACAAAGATAGAAAACAGGTTTGTAGTTGAAGATGAATCATTCATTATTGCTACTTTTCTTTATTGAAGCACGCCTGTTTTGTAACAGTACACTTTTCATTGCACATTTATGTGAACATAATTTTTGTTTTATAATTCCTTTATTTTGATGATGATTTTTTTCAGTACTAGTCTTACTAGCATTGTTAAGACAAATAAGTGTGATTAAAATGGTGCACGTATATTTTCCTACACCTATTTGAATAAAGTAAATATGATGATAAGTAAAAATGAAGTTTTTTCTTTCACTCAAAGGAAGATGGCTGTCTCGCCAGGATACTTCACAACAAAGCACACAAACAGATAGGCATCACATTGAAAAGATAACACCTAAAACAAAACAAGCAATAAAAAAAGACTTTTAGAGCAGGATATCTTCCAAGGATGCTTTACATTTACTTTTAAAAAGGTGTATTTAACTCTCGGTTATACAGCCTATAAAGCTAAAAAGACGCTAGTAAAAAGCAAAAAGGAAAGTAAGGCATATTTATGAATTCATGTCAGCTTTAATCAGCAAACTCATGCACATGAAAATGTTCACGGTGTCATTTCTGAGTGTTGATCTTCTGTATTCTTTGATAGGTAATACATATACATGTAGATGCACAATAGGCATGAATGATGATGCTGATATGAAGGACACCACAACTGTACATTTAAGGACATCGTCAGAGAGAAGTTCTTATTGGAAAACTGATTTTGTAAGTGTTGCTGAAACCAGTAAACATGAAGTGAAGGATAACTTAAATCTTGGTTTTTATTCACATACATTCTAATTTCATACACATTTTTTAAATCATAAAATATGTGTTTTGTAAAATTTTGATTTCACTCTTTTCTTTTTATTTTAGAACGAACTTCAGATACTTTACATGAAGTTAGCAGCCATTTCTTTTGAACAAGTCCCTCTTGTTTCATATGAGCATAATCAGTAATATGAGTGAAGGTGGAAACAATGAAACAGGATTCACATTTAAAGGTAGCATTCTGAGGCGGCAAGGGCAACCAGTGCTGATGATGGACTAAATCAATTTTTATTGTATCATCCTCCAAACCATATTTAATTGGAGACAACTTTTAAAAAACCAATACACAAATCTAAGATCTAATCTTATTGAATGTTTCAAGGATAAAATCCCAGGAATTAATGAACATATATAACTATCAAGGAAAAGGATAAACAAGTCAACTGTATCAAATTTTTAGCGAGAAGTATTAGCGTTTTCTGTTAACGAGTAGACTACGATGCAAAAGATGATATGTTTTTTGTTATCAGTTTAAAGATGCTATATAAGGAAGAGTTAGCAATCCAGTATGAAGATACTGATGTGTTTAGCTTGGCTTGTTGCAGTGATTTGTCATTAATTGAACCTTTTATGTAAAAGAAAGTAATTTCATCTCTTTTGTGCAGAGACTTGTAACATTTTTACCCAGTAAACATATATTAGTAATCTGAAAGTTATTTACGTACGAGACACTTTTATTGGCATATTGCACTGTTTTAAGTGAGTCACCATCATGCCCTAAAGTGTATGTATTTCTAGATCAAGAAATGTGATAAAAATTTTAGAATTTTTGAATTCATATTAAATGTTTTCAAATGAACACATGGTTAATGAATGGACTCTATATATAGAGAGAGAGAGAGTATCTACAGTACGTCCCGTTTTGTAATTTTAACAGTACATAGTTTTGTGTTATACATGTACATTTATCTTTATTATGTACATGTAATTCAAATTTTGTGAATATCGTTTGTGAATTCATGATACTGAATTGATGAAGAATCAGTTTAGTGCGAATAATGTCTGTATTACTTTTAGATCTGCAATGAGACTTCAGACGTTTTTTTTTGTATATGTATGTGTACTGATCACTGCAAAATCAATTTGTTCTTAATACTATTAAAATAGTGCCTGTTTTGGAGGGTAACAGTTGAAATTGACACCCCGAGAAAACCATTGTCAACCGACGCGAAGCTATCCTCCCAAACAGGCATTATTTATTTTGTTATACTGAATGTCTTAATTTTTAAGAAAATTTTACTGCTTTTATATAGGAATAACGTGAATTCTACAGCGAACCGTACGCGCATAATTTTCGCGCATGTAACAATTTTTAATGTTACCCGTTGCTAAGTGTGTTGCTAACACTGAGGGTAATAGAACGGATTATGAACTGCGTCTTAACCAAATTTCAGTATTTAACATGAAAGTATAACAAATGTGTTTATCTCCTAAAATGAGACCAAAGGTGTTCATAGGGCAAACAAATAAGGTATATGATGAAAATTATGAAAAATTTTCTGTGATTTCTGTTCGAGCACTAATTCATCGAGTGGTGATTATCTAAATATGTTCTGTAGAGCGTATAAAAAACAAAACTATTAAAAGTGTTGTTTTTATTCTTAGTTGCAACAGGAATATAGTTAATATTCTGACGTAAACAACAGTGTTGCAGATAAGGAAGATCATTATAAGTTCGATATGTATAATTTTGTAACAATTTTAAAATATCAGTTTTTTAAAATATATTTTTATATATCTTACTGTTTGTCAATTAATTAATAAATATGACAGTGTTTACTATTTTAATTAATATGTAGTAATGAAATAATAGATTTGAAACTTGTTTTGCTTCAATAAATCTGTATGTGAGACAAACAATGACTGTTGAAATCATGTGAAGAAGGGGGTATACTCACATTATATAGAAACCGATTGGAAAATTGGCAAATAAAGACAAGCATTTTTGTAACTTTAAATTGAAGATGTATTTTTTATTCAGGTTAAAGCATAATTTAACGAAATTATCTCAAAGGAACCATCCTTATTGCTTTATTACGAACTATCGTGATTTCTTTTTTCAATAAAAATAAAAAATACACTTGTTTAAGTTTTAGATATCCGTAGCAATTTAAACACATGTATAAGAGAATGTTTTCCCCTAACACATTTGATGAAAATGTTGTTTTGCAGTATTATACATTGTTACAAATAATGGAGCAATTTACGAATATGATTGCTTTTAAAATCGTTTGCACACAGACGAATATGGCCTATAACTGTTAGTAAGATCAAATTTACATATTATGTAAAAATATATACAAATGTACAAGATTTCCGCTACATATAAACGATACTTTACATAAACCTTACAAGTGTTTGTTTGCTAAGGACACTCTTTGTACACCTATATACACTGTATACACACTTATTTAATATAACGAGTTTAAATATGCATGCACAGTTATTAACTAAATAAAAGGTGTTTCAAGTGCTTTCAGAACAAGTCATATTGCACTGTACAAATGATACAGATTAACGCAATTGAAACCTCCATAATAACATCATTCTGATACTTTGGGACGAAAAAATAATGGTATATGTATTTACATGTACTTTGCCATTAAGAGTATTTTATATATAAAGGCATCATTCATGTTTTATGGACCGGTTCATGTCGAAATAGCCTTGCTATACACTTTATGTACGCCATATGTCAACTGTGTAAACATCGTTTGAAAGCCTGCATGTACACTGCGTCAAATCAAATCTGACTTTGGAATTGTATACATATACGACATTGATAAAGCTTTCTTTTTTTTACTGATGGTGGTGAGATGAGATGGTAACAGGTACAGTATTAAGATAAGCAGGACGTGGTCTGATGAGATACATTAAGACTCATCTTCCGTTTCTCTTAGTACTAACACAATTCAGCTAGTATACTTCATCTCCTTTTCCATACAAGCCCGTTGCAGTTTACGGATAAACTTAAGTGGAGGAAAACGGATTTTTCTGAACAAACCCGTTTTCTTTTCCTTCCTAAACGGAAGTGGGGAAAACCGATCAAAATCATACACTTTCGTATCCTTCAAATCCGAAAACACTTTTTAGCTCACCTGAGCTGAAAGCTCAAGTGAGCTATTCTGATCACATTGTGTCCGTCGTCCGTCTGTCCGTCTGTCTGTCCGTCTGTCCGTCTGTCTGTCCGTCTGTAAACTTTTTACATTTTGAACTTCTTCTCTAAAACCGCTTATCCAATTTCAACCAAATTTGGTACAAAGCATCCTTATGTGATGGCGAATATAAATTGCAAAAATAAAAGTCCGATCTGTATTCCAAGCGGAGAAAACCTTGAAACTGTAGAAAAAGGGGGTGCATTTTTAAAAATCTTCTTCTCAAGAACTACTGATTCCAATTCAACGTAGTTTAGCATAAATTATCCTTGTGGGAAGGAAAATATAAATTGCAAAAATTAAGTGCTAATTCTGTTTCAAATCTGAGTTATTACGAAAATAATAATAAAGGAAATGCGTGTTTCAATCAGTTTAATAGCTTCGGGTTCGGCATCCGGTAAAATGGGTAGGCAAGACTTGGTCTGGGCAAAACAAAGATTGGCAGTTATTAATCTGCCAATCTCATTAAAATTTCAGGATATTTGATGGAGTAGTATATTTGTATTCGCTGTAAATATTGCTGCAAAATAATGCGTATTTGGAATTGACGATTGTCGATCTGCCTTGGCTTTTATTTTGCCACGGCCCGGGTTTGCATACCCATTTTACCTAGATTCGTATTCCATACTTCTAAAACGAGGTTCTTTGTTTAAAGCAGCCATGACATTATACGAAAAAGGGTCGATCTGACTATGATGAATTTGCTTGTTGTGCAACAGTTTGCGTATAAAGGGAAATTTTTGAAACATGCAAAATATATTGTTGCCGATTTTGTGAAATAAATTGAGGCTAAATATTTCAATGCGTTGACAGTTTTCACACATGGTGGTAGCTTGTTCCGATTTTCGTTTCGTTTTCATTATTTCTGCTTGTAACCTGGGAACTATCGTCTGTATTATTTCGTGATTTTTACGTATCTAATCAAACAGAGACTTTGGTAAATCAAACAGTGAACTGTTTACCGGCGCAAATTAAGCAAAATCTGATGTATCAAAAAATAATGAAATACAATTCATTCTATCGGTAATTCGATCGGCAGTATCTTTTGCGTAATGGTAGATTAATGCAATAGGTTTTGTTGCGATGCTCGGCATTTTTTCGAGTTTATTCAGTTTAAATAAAGTTTGACATTGCTGACGGAAATATGTAGGTATATACATGTATATATATGATTCATTTCGAAAAAATAAATTGTGTTCTTTATTTGTTATAGTGAATGTTTCTTGTGTTCAATTGTTTTCAATTTCTATTTACTAACCATATTTGAGTGTTAAGCTTAAAATTATAAGCAAGATACAGAGATTTACTCACAATTCTATGTTTGTACACAGATCTTAAAAACTAAAGATTAAAAAAGTAAAAAATTTGTCAATTAAGAAAATTTTCAAAGTCTGTTCGTTCAGAAACCAACTTTAACATCTTATTGTATTATAAACTTAATATTTTTCGTCATTATTACTCCTACTGTACATGTGATCCTTCACTGTGTTCGTGTACATTTGTATACACTGATTTTGAACCTCAAATACCAGTGAACTGGTCTTGAGTTAATAAAAGAATATAAAATCTTAGGCCATTCTTTTTTTTCCATTTTAAATGCTGAATAGGAAATACCAAGTTAAAAATCATAAGCTGAATGTAATAAACTCATGTGAACAAAATATGAATCAAACCTAGGCGAACTACTGTGAGCTCTGTATCTTGCTTATAATTCTACAATTGACGCTGAAATTTTGGTTGAACATTAGAAAATCTCTATGAATTAGAGCATGTTAAATACTTGTACAAACAAAATAAAAGAATGATACTGTGAAATCATTAGATTTCGTGGTGGCTCATTTTTCGTGGAATTCGTGGGTACCTCTCATCCACGAAATAACATCCATCACGAATTGATGAATTAGGGTAATAAAGTCATATTCCCTTTTGTAGATATATATGAATACACGAAATTACGTCCCCACGAACCTGTAAAATTTAAGTCATCCACGAAAATTGGCCCCCCACAAAATTTAATGATTCCACAGTATTCTATATATATCTACTCTCTGGGGCCCTCTCTTTATACAATAAATAATGTAAAATCTACATCAATTTTGATAGTTTTTCAGACACGAGTAAATAAAAACGACATCTTTAAATCAGTTTCCATATTTCTGACACATTTCTGTTGCGGGGATAAAGTAATTATCGCTATTCCTAAGAATACTACAGCGGAAAATTATCCTGGTTTGTATGCGAAGTAAATAACAGTCATTTAATTATAATGGAGAAGACAAATAAAATTTTTGAATGTTTTTAATGAAGTTGATGAAAAAAATGTACCTATATGCTCTCATATATTTTGATCGCTTTACAAAGGGGGGGGGGGGGGGGTCAGAACGAAAATATAGGGATTTGGAAGTTAACAACTTAACAGTATACCTCTACAAAATGTTTAGTTTTATATCTTGCGTAGAATTTTCTTATTCTGGTAAAAAATATTATTTCATGAAGGTACAATGCCAAAGATTACATGTATACAAAAATAAGTGTAAAATTCGAATACTTTACAATATTTATTTTTTGTTTTTCTACCGAGGGGCCATATGGCACAATATCTTTTGAACGCCCATTGTTGCTCAGGTGAGCGATGTGGCCCCATGGGCCTCTTGTTTGTTATCTCCTTTAGAGACTTCGCTAACATTTTCTGTGGATAATCTCAATTCTCATTGTGATAGGTAATAAACATATTTTGATTGGCTCATACAGCTTCATACACGTAGTAGAACATCAATTGCTCCAATATATGACAACGCATAATTATATGATTGCTTTTAACCTGCCTTATATTGCAAAGCGGCGTATCCTAGTTATGATCATATATAAGTTAATTGTTTTATGAAGTTCGTACCAATAAATGAGGAACAATTTTATTTCAAAACTAATAATTGTGAAACACTGGTTGTTAAATTTGTTAGTAACTCTTTAAACATGTACCCACCCGAATACTCGCAGATTTGAGGGCGTCCTGGTCGCATCTTTTCAACGGTTTGCAGGAAACTTACCCGATCCATGCGAATTCTTTCAATTATGGTAGCAAATGTTCAATACAGACTGCTTTTCTTTGACTATTCTTTAAATGTTCTTTACAAAAATCAACATCGACTACTACATATATACCTACAAGCTTAAATATAGGATAAAATAATTGCACAAGTATAAGACATTCTTAAGACTACTTTTTATCTGCGAGGTTTGAGTCAATCCCCTGAATTACTACCATATCAAACCAATGTTTTTATATCTTTGAATACACAGGTACGCCTAAGAGTATTTACAATTTTTTGTTAATTTTTGGTCACTTTGAACTAGTTTAACACTGGGGAATTGCCCCAAAATGTCGCGAAAATCAAATAAAATTATTGCAATTCACGTAATGTGAAGATGTTGACTGAAATACAAACCACGTATGCATGGTTATGAATTGTTGATAAGTATTTTTAACTGTTGTCAGTTTAAGTTAATCGGTCATACTCAATTATCTCCAACAAAGGGTCTGGTGATTCTGGAACAGTGGCATCTTCGGACCTGAACTTACACTGAAATTGTTTCACAATCCTCTCACTTTATGACTACAGTTATAGAAAATATGATTTAAATTTGCAAAGTTATGTTTTGTATAGCTGTACATGAACAATTGATTAAAAAGGGAAACACGCCCAAATTAATTGCTTAAAAATTCCATTCCACAGCAAGAGCAAAACTCTTTAAGAATCAATTCATTAACTAACTTGGCGAAAGAAATTTTCCTTAAACTGTATATCCTAGTAATGCTTTTGTTTAAAAAAAAAAGATGAATAAACAAGAGGTCCATGGGCCACATCGCAACACTGAGCAACACTAGACATAATAAAATCAGCTACATAGAGTTTTGTACAATTCTGTTCAGCCATCTCTGAGAACCAAGTTCAGAGCGGGAAAGAAGAAAAAGAAGAAGACGAAGAATAATAATTGTAAATGTAAACCTACATCAAACTTTGAACCTTTTATGAGGCCCATGAATTATCCAGCTCCACAGTCAAATCAACTGAGAATCAACAAATGTTAATATGATTGCATATTAGTAATACCATATACTATATACGTTTTTTTTGTTTCAACATACAGGGGCTCAACGAAATAATCTTTTAATAGTTAGTTAGAATTGTTTTTATCGCTATAACTACGTTCAGATTGTTTTTCAAGGCCTTTGTTTTTTTTAGTCGAGTTCTTCCTTTAACCTTGAGCGACCAGATTTCCCTTTATTATGTGGTGTTTCAAATGGTACAGTAATAAGCTTGTAATTAATCCATTATCATCTGTAAATGAAATATACCGTGAACTCTGTGACATTATCTTCTCTGATACAACTGTAAGCTCTTATTTTTCTTTTTTTAAACCAGCAAATGATGTAAAAAAGAGAGAGATCAATTAATATTAAGGAAGTAAGCTGTTAACAGTATCATCATTATCCTGATAAATCTTTGTGAGGTATTTAACACAAAACACCTTTTGTATGAAAATACTTTACATTTATTGGTCAATTAATACCGATTTTGAGAAGTTCTCTCCATCCTTTTAGCAGGAGAAACTAAAAGCACGTAATTGTAGTTTTTATGTTCACGGTAGTAAATAATTAATGTTTGACGGTTTCTTTTTTCCTTATATCATCATTGACTGAACTAGATGATATCCCGCACATAAATATGAAAAATGTTTTGTTCATTGTTGTATCCGATTTTTTTCATAACTGCTTTCTTAACTTATTCTTTAAAATTTTCATAAAAAAACTTAATATATGCCTGGATATTTAGAGAACCAGAGAGCGGTGAACAATCTATAATATCCATATAAAATTGGATGAGTGGACAGATCGACAGTCATACTGATCACTATAGGTCGCCCGATGACGGGTACGTAATAAAAGTAAGCGAATTCAAATGGTCCTATAAATAAAATAAAAATACTCGCCAACTTTGGAAAGTATACATTGTTACGACCATTGTGTTTAAAAAAAACCCATATATACACAGTTTATACACGTACTAATATTTTCAATTCTGAAGAATTCCTTTTAATGTTTTGAATTTCTTTTATTACAATATAAAAAATGTTTACCATATTAAGGACAAGATCGTACAAGGCCCGACAAATCCCCCCGTATCCAGGATTTTGAAATGGCATATGAACATATAAAAAATCTTTACATTTGAAACTGTGCATCAGTACATGTACATGTATAATATAGAATTCTGTGACAAATAAATAATATACAATAATACATGTACTTGGTACCTATCTCCTTTGTTTTATTTGATGCTTTCTAAGCATTGCAGCATGATTTCATATATGTGCTAGCGCTATTTTTATCCGACATTGTATGTACAGAACATGAACATTACGTAATTGTTGTCATTATATAAATATTAGATATTTTTCTCATAATCAATAAAAAAGCAAAACACGTTTTACTAGAAGTCAAATGAGTTATAAATAAAACGCCGTCTATACGATTCGAACACTCTCTCCATGGAGAAGGATAGACTACGAGCCTCCACCTATCACAGTGAGCTACGTTGACACATTAAAGTACGGGTGAATAAATTTAACTCTTTGACAATATTAATTAAGTAAAACGTTTTTGGTGAAAATCGCTAATTTGACCTATTATGGCTATAGACTCCATTTTAATAAATCAATAATGAAAATCAAATAAACTTATTCTTTAAATAAAAGTACTTTTAGGATGGAGTCAGGACCCATTCATACCTGATTTTGCAATTAAGAACAGTGAATGATCCAAGATTTAGGCAAAAAACGATGTGCAGCTTAATTTAAAAACCAATTCATGTCGTGTTTATAGAGTGAAAGCACAATATTGATTTCCATCGTGAAATTTATAATGAAAACAATGCATACAAGTCAAAAATTAATATTCTAACTTGAATTGAAATTCTCTCGTCTTCATTGCTCCGAGAGGGGGATATGCAACGCCCATCTTCTTAATTTTTTACTTACAATTGCTCCTACATTCCTCTTTCTTGTGTAGAAGGGTTAAGATATTTAATATGTTTATAATAGTAAGAAAACAGTGCTGCTGTAACATAATACATTTATTGCATGATGGTGAGGGAAATATGAAGATTTATTCTCCTAAGAAAAAATTATATTCCCGAGGCTTTGCCTGAAGGAAATATGATATTCTGGGGGAATATAAATCTTAAGTTTATATTTCCCAAACCTTCATGCAATGTAAGGTTTATTATACCGAACAACATATGATTACACAAAATACGTCGATTCCTAATAATTTTTCGACTTCTCGAAAGCAATTACGTCGTGATTGTTTGGGTATTTTCGTAATTGTCTCTCTTTTCTTTTATAGATTCGAATCAAATATAGTAAATTTGGTTTTTTATGTAAAGAGAATTCAAATCATTAAATATTTATATTTGGTAATATTTGTCAACATCGTAAGCTTATATTGGCTTTTTCATACATTTGGAATAAAAATCCAGAGACTTCCGAAGAAGAGAGACACGGTATTTATTCCCTGGGGGACACGACGTTTTGTTCGCCCTGTCACGTGACTATCTAGACCAATAAGATGACCTGTTATAAAGAATAATCATATTAAGGTATAATAATATTGTTTCCATCCTTTAAACCTTCCACCAAAACTTGAAGGTACACATACTGCTCCTTACAAATGAACAATTACATGATACATGATTAAACAGATTTTAGGAATATCGGCCAAAGAAGTTCATGTTTATATTATTGGGGCACTTATATATTTAATGGCTTTCAACATATGATTCTAGTAAGTTGTTTTTTTTCGATTTACAAAACAAAAACACCATTGACGCTACACAATTGTTAATGTTAACAAATCTCGCTCGTTCACCTTGCTTTATGAGGAAATTTAAGACCGCAAAGGTCTTAGTTCGACCAACATCAACACTGAAAATTACGACAAACTGGATGTTTTTTAAACACTGGCTTTGAGATATTCAATTTATGAAAAGTGGTGATAACGAACGGTGTTAAAAATAAATCAAAAGCCAAAAGTAAAATTACAAAACAGAAGCAGCTAGAGCAAACACAGACCTCTAAAAAAAATAAGAGGTAGGATCAGATTCCAAGGAGGATTGAGCATCTTCTACTGACCCGTCACACCCGCCTTGTGGTTTTTGTTGCAATCGGGAAATCGGAGGAAAAAACCCCGCAAAAAGTATGAATACGTAAGTCACACTCGACCTAGCGGAAGATTGTATTTGCTGACAAGGTCGTAGTAATGACCATAGGGCCATAGAATTTACCAAATGATGACTTAAATCGAGACCGTTGATATTCTTGTAAAATTTTATCAATTTGTTTGTCAGTAGCTTGCATCGTTTTAAAAATTGATCATACATAGAGCGTGTCCATGCGTATCGAATGAGAGACAAAATATACATATGCAGGTGATGATGGTAGGAAGGGACAGTTTCGAATAAACTAACCTTCATTATTTTTGTAAAAAAATGAGCGTTGATGTACATGTACTTGATGGCTTATGGGTGTTGCTAAAATAAATGAAAAGATTTTAATTGATAATCATTAGTTACAGGTATGTCTCTTGTTGAAATGGATTTGAAATATGTTGCTCTCTATTGTTAATTACAGGAAAATCAGAAGTAAAATGCAAAACTTGCGGCTATGAGTGTTGTTTTGACTGGACACAGTGAAATTACATGTTACAGACAGGAGGTAAAATAACACGAAAAGTAGGTGGACGGGACATAGTAAAACATACACTAGTAAGCTTTCTGACATGTGATGGTGCAACATGAGAACGGTAGGAAGGTCAACCATTTTCAGGGTCTAAGAAATCTAAGAAAAACCCTACGTAGAGATTTTTACACGTTCTGACTTGTAATTTTCCTCCGAAATTGGTGATTGGCGTTATAGCTAGTAGATTAAAGGTATTTGGGCTGAGTTGGAGCTGAGGAAATTCTGGTTACAGTGAATTGTATTTAAAAAAAAAAAACTCTCCCCCTGTCACCTGAAGGTATATTGCTACATAAGTAAGGAAAAATTAAAGTCATCACGTTTATTATAAAGTTTTGTTGTTAGGTTACCACGAATGTCTTTTTCTAGTAAAATATCTAAATATGAAACCGATGACCCCGACTCTCTGGGATCTTTTATTACAAGTCCACTTGAATATATCGAATCAACGTCGACGTAATTATGGAAGTAACAATTGTTAATTGATTATACGTACGTCGTCAATATACCAAAATGTCGAGTTGAAGGCCACAGTGAGTTTTTTTTCATGCAGAAGTCTTTGAATAAATTCTTCTTCATATGAATATAGAAATAGGTCTGCTTACAATGACGCGCAATCGGTAACCACATGCTTTCCAGCAGATTGTTGGAGGACCTGATTTCCAAAAACTACATAGATGTTGTCAATCAGAAACGCAAGCATCTTTCTGATATCATCTTTAGAGTATATGTGTACGCAATTCGAATGGTTTTTAACAAAATAGTTTTGTAAATGACCGATGACAAGGTAAATCAACTTTTATTGAAAAAGCAGTTATCAATGATGTCAAAAAACCTCGACTTTAATTTATCATTGGGAATGGATGTATAAAGTGTACAAAAGTCGTAAGGTTAGATGCTATTGGTTTTGGTAACATTTTGTGATTTCAAATTTTTCAAAAGTTCCATGGAATTTTTACCTATCTACATCTGATTTACACCGCTTCTACGGTTCCACAGTACTCTTGAAGTTTCTCCTTTACTGTTGTTAATATTTTAGTAAGGAGTAAAGAAATAGGTTTGGTAGAATATTTACTGGAACCCACTACGTATCTTTGTATATCAAGATTTTTATGAAGTTATGGTATCCCATATAAGTAAGGTAATTCAAATTCACTTTTGTTGTTAGGAATATTGAAAATATTTAAAACTGACATGATATGGTTTAAAGAATTTCCTTCATAAAAACAAGCTATAAGTAAAAGTAGGATTGCCACTTGTGGAATTAAATCTAAGTTCTTCTAAAAAACAGTTTATATATTGAGCCATACGAACAAAGACAATGTTGTTTCCTGCGTTGTCAGCATTATTACATTATTTATTACAATTATGAATTATACTGTGTTTTTCAGAAGCTCTAATTCCAATAAAAAGGAATGTTAAAGAAATTGGATCAAAACAACATTAGTTATCAATGGGTAGAGTAACTCGGAGAAGAGCATCTATTTATCACTACCTAGATATATTAAGGCTAAATACCATATACAAAATTTAGTATTTATTTATTTTTAAAAATAAATTTTTACTCCCAATTATAGCAATTCCAATGCTCTTTCATGTTACATTGAAATTTAAATCAATATTTTGAATAGTGTTCTCATATACTAGAATCACAGCTCATATTTCTTTTGATAATGAAGCTTATGGGAGTTCAAAGGGCCTGCCCCCCCCCTTCTTTTGCGCAGCAAAGATTTTTCTTAAAGGTCATATGAAACGATATCCTGACCATATTGAGTTATATACGTCAATGAGTTCATAAGTGCCTATTTAATAAGACTGACATTGTTTTTTGGATATTTTATGCAAAATGTGAGCGCCAGAGTCGATCAAAATCACTTAATCGGGAAAACGAACATTGACTTACGCGGCTTACCTCCCTTGCTTATGACGTCAGTAAGACCCAATAGCCTTATAAAGCTATGTTGTGAATACAAATATCCAAGTCATTTTGCAGCATTTTAAAAGAAAAAAAAAATACTATTTTATATAAAAACTTGTATTAAATTATACAATAATCAACTATATCAGTATTTTTTCTCTCACGAAATGAAATCGTGTGCGTTTATATTTAATAGCGTGTACATATTCAGTTTCGAGACTGCACGGAGAATGAATGATTTTCTTTATAGATCCACATGCAAGTATAATATAATTTTAATATATGCGTGTATATATATGTTTTATTTCGATGAAATTGACAAATTCAAAAATAACTGATCGTTTTTTCCCCATTTGCACGTTCATGCAATTCATTAAGATTTTTTTCCAAACAACTTATAGGCATCGTGGTGCCTCATTCGCTTCACGATTATATTGTTTGTTTCGCTTTCAAATTCACAAATATGTTACCATTTAATTATTTTTAGTCTAAGAAAAATTTTTCCAATGTTTAATTTGTTTTTGAAACGTGTACTTCTATGTGCGGTGTTTACTCATAGATCCCTTCTATCTCACTTTCTTCCGCAATGTTTTCTTTCGTTTTTTTATCATTATTGATGCTTGTACTTAATAAAATCTGTTGATTATCTTCACATTCGTTCACAACTTTTTTTTATCAAACAACCGATTTATTTTACCGATACATTTCTAAATCCTTAAATGCAATATTTCCGCGATCTAATTTACTAAAACGTTAATACACGTGTACACAAAATATTTTCTAATATAAAGATATTGCTACATGTATATATCAATAAGTCAGAAATAAAATTTAAAAATAATTTTGCGGCATTTTATAGCAGCTCTTAAATACAAACTATGTACACAATGCTTCAAACATTTTCATTGGCCTGCCTAATACTTTTTTATGTGATAAAATAAATCATATCAATTAAAATGCTTTAATTCCCTTTAAATGTAGCTCAATCATTATACGTACCGAAGAAGAAAATGATGTTTCTATTTCAAAAGGATAAGGATAATTCATTAATCAGCTGTTAATTTTGGAGCATTTCTTTCGTTAAATTTCCACTGCAGTACGGGATCTTCATCATGATTTTACTCTGCTGAGAAGCTGATATTAGATTTAAATATTAACGACCAATTAAAACTAAGTCATCTGTAGGCTACTACGAAATCAAATGATCTCATTTGAAAAGAAAAACACGTTCATGTATGCAAAAATTACTAAAATTTAATAGATAAACTACTGTAAAATTACACTAGTTTTGATGCATTGTTTACATCGATGGGTCTTTGTGACGTCATAAATCCACAAAATCAAGAACGATAAGCGGGGAAGAATTTTTTCAAGTGCTCAGTTTTCACGCTTATTTCTCAGTAATGCAAAGGCAAAAAAATCTTGCATCACGTATTTTAACATTTGTTTATACCAAGCTTTATATTTATGAAAGAAAATCATAGTGTTAAAAATCGTTTCATATGACCTTTAAATTAACATACAAAAAATTGAATTAACATGGAGTCCCCCCCCCCCTTTTCTGTGACCATGTATAAATTGATTTGAAAACAAGGAAATAAACAGTGAATTGAAATGAAAAGTATACCCCCCCCCCCTCCCGGATTAGGAATTTCAGGATTTTGGAAAGTAACCTTTTTCCTTTTTTTTTTTGTTTTTTTGTTTTTTGTTTTCCTTGTCAAGATTTTTTGGACGAGTCTGCACCCCCCCCCCTCCTACTTTCAAAAACGATGCTACGTGCCTGTGGGAGAAGTTTTCATTTTTCATCTTTACATTACACTTAGCTTGCCTGCTAAATGCCCATAAGTAGAGGATTTTTTAAAAGAAAAAATACACATTCACTATATTAACACTGTTATATATCCTATCTCTAAAACCCATTTCGCCATTTCTATACCTCAAAACAGCATCCCAAGAGAGATAACTCATATTTTGATACCGGAGTATATAGAAGGGTTGATTTTCCCATTTTTTCATACCCATAAATTCATGTTATGGAATGAAATGAGCTATGCGCTTTGCAGTCTAAATTATACTGCAATTTAAATTTTCCAACGAGAACAAAACAGTCATGCTGTACAGTATGTTGAAGACATGTAGCAGAGAATGTTGGTTCGGAATTCTCAGACATTTTGTTTTGTTTTTGAAATTTCTCCAGCAGCATTGTTTCCGGTTTTGACAATTGGACGAGTAAGTAGTTGAAAAACGGTATGCTTATGGTTTGTTGAAATAACAGTTAAATATTCAAACTTAGATATGCTTTATTTTGTATTAATGTTCTAACATTTCTAAGGTTCTGTATTTTTTCAACATTTTTAAAGAATTCTTTCGAAAAAGTAACCACATTTGATTTACAACATAATCTTATGTAAACCAAGAGGCCAAAAATTATTTAATGTTTGAATTTCCATACATCATTGATAACCAGTATTTCCACGATTTGCTGTTCACATCTCGATCGGTCTTTATAAGATGCATTTTTATGAGCATTGTTAATTATTTTCTTTCACAAATTATGTTGCCGGAACGTACAATGTAACTAGGTTGAGGGCGGGGGGGGGGGGGTTACTATGATTTATGATTAAGTAGTCTTTGTAGTTCAAGGGCTTGTAAGATTCATTAACTTAAAAATCAAAATCCGTTTTAGTTTATATCTTTTGCCCAAGGATGACTTTATCTTAGTTTGTAAAAAAAAAATTAAAACAAATTAGATCCCATCAAAAGAATCCCCAATGTTTAGCAGCATATTAAATTTCCTTCTTGTAAATTGAACATTGGACTGTTACGACAAAATATCCAACCATTTTATTTTTAAATTCAATAAAATTACTATTCAATGTAATTTTTTTTTTGAGCTGACATAGTGCATAACAACTGTACAATAACATTAGAGTCTAATTCCAGGCTATAGCATTGTTTTCCTTCTCACTATCAATTTCTTCGAGATAAAAAACGAGAAATGTGAAAGAGGAAATCCTTGATTCCCTAAAATAGGTATGTATGTTCAGGAATTCAACAAAAAGTGACAGAAACGGAAAATAGAAACGACTATAATAACAATTAATCTAACATTATGATTGAAAGATTGGTTGTATAAATGGAGGCTTTTAAAATCACACAGATATGACATAGGACTCTCCTAAAGATTATGACTATCAAACGCGTTACTGGAAAGGTTTTAATGTTTTTAACATTTGCGTGTGTAATTGGCAATTTGATAAGCACTTGAATCAACAAATATAGTATGAAGTCATCTATTTATATCATAATTTGTATTGTAATTTATCGTTAAAAACGATGATAATAAAAAAATAATGATGTATAATTAAAATCTAGAAACAATATTCAATATCTGTCCTCTTCCGTAATTAACAATATGACCTATTATTGTAATAGTTTGTCTCTTACATATACCAGTTGATATGATATAAAGGACAATAATACACAGAATAAAATGTGTTTTATTGTACAAAGGCTCGTCCATTCTTTTCATCTCTTTTCAGACAAAACGAGAAATTAAAAACAGAGAGGAAACTAATCAATAATGATTTATCAAAACAGAAAATTCGATTCACCTATAGGCTACAAGAAAGTGTTAGTTTTATTCATGCTGTTCTAAATAGAAATATATTATAATACAAAATGTAGACTTTATGATTTTGTTTCTTAAAATATATATACTGGCGTGTGTGATGTGATTTTAATCGTTTAGCTATCTTGACAAGTTATTGTGCGCTATTTACAAAATGTATTGCTAATACATGTAAAAGTGTTGAATTCTTAACTTATGAAATATAATCAACGACCATTTCAGTTACCTCTATCGTGTATAATACAATACCGATATCTACTTGTATATATCTTTCCAACTCAGATCACGAGTTATAGAACTTCTGGCACATAACATTTTTAATTTTGTCCTTTTTTTCGTTTACTTCGAATCATGAGTTGTTTACTACGTGTAATAAATACTTTTTGTCATATATTGTTATTTATAGTATTAGTATTAACGTAAAAAGATTTAATTGACAAAATAGTATTAAAGGTTAATATGACACAAATTACGATCCCGGAGACAAAAAAATTTAATTAGCAATTAAGTTTATTTCAATTTCCATTGTAAAAAGTCACATTAACCCGATATATCTCATGTATTTATGTACTGTACAAACGAATTTCGAAGCTTTAAGTGGCCAATATACAATACGGAAGAAAAACCACAAATCAGCATGCAAAAACGATATTTCAATGAGTCCCGTGAACTTGCATTTTTTCTAACACCACACGTGTTACTGATATAATACTTACAGGTTTGCTATTGAAGAACTGTGATTCAAAAAGGGCTCTTACAAAAACTATATTCAATGTTATTAAAATTATATACTTATACATGTAGGATAACCTGACCTTAATTGTATTTTTAATAAAAATCTAGGTCAATACAGAAGAAAGAACGTGTGTTATAGAACATGTTTTATTCCTGATATCAACCTATCCTCAATCTTGTAGAATCTGTTCAAAATAGTAGGTTTTTTTTAAGTCGACTGATTCATGGTCACATTTTTTTTAGTCTACAACATTTTAAACATATACTGACAGTCTGACACAACAAATTGTTTGTAAAAATACTGATGTTCATAAAATTTTATTTTTCTCGCATTTCTTTTCTTTTTGCTAATTGTATGGCCTAAGACTCTTAAACAAAAATGACAATACATTGGATATTCTCTTATCATCGAAAAAATGTTTTATCACCTGATTTTTCACTGCCTGGTTTAGCCTCCTTTCAATCTAGTTATAACCCTTAATCACAAAAAATGGGGGGGGGGATGGTTATCGGCGAAGTTTTTTGTTTTTGTTTTTTTTTCTGCGTTAACAAGCATGATTTAGGGGAATCGAGAGAGGATGCAACGTATACTTTTGACGAAATGGGCACATAAGATTCAGGCACAATCATTTCAAATATTTTATGTTTTTTAAGTTAAATGCAATTTCTTATCATTTATCTTAACATATAAGATTCGTTCAAATTACATTGAAATTCCAAATAATTGATTGCCATGCACACCAGCTTCTACATATAAAGCCATTTGTCTCGTCTCATTAATACAGATGAAGTAAATTATTACTATCAATTAAGATTCATTGCCAAAATAAGGTTATCTTAACAAGCAAAGGTCAAGAAAATGGTTTATCTAAGGACAATAGAGAGGTTGAGATTTAAAACGTGTACGATTACGCGTACGTGTGTTAAAACTACACGTACACGTACACGTTTTTGTAATTTATCAGTGGAGATTTTTTAACTTGTATGGTATAAACGTGTACGTACATCGACGCAGTTTTGTGACATGAATTTCTTTAGTTAATTCCAAATAAATGGTAAATTTTTATCAATTTTCATGCAAATGAAGTTTAAAAATCTATATAATGCATCACAAGAATACATTCACTAATCAATACGATTTTATTTGTAGAAAGCTACATGTATGTACTTACGTGTAAACGACACTTTACAAGTTTAGAGAACGTGTAGAAACCATGTCGTGACAAAAACTGATGACGTAATACGCGAAGAATTTATGTGATTCCCCAAGTTAACGTACACGCACTCGTACACGTTTGAAATCTCAACCCCTCTAATACGTCAAAACAACTTGCAAAGACACGTTGTTGTTGTTTTTTTGTCCTAAGATACATTATTTTAAAAAAATCTTCACCTTACCAACAACGATAGAAAAAATCCATTCATGACATACATGTATTTTATTTATTTTTACTATGAAATACATTGTATATATATCATTTGTTGTATCTTTTTTTTTATTTTTGCAAATGATTCATTTTTTTTTAAATTATTCCCTTTAAAATGTAACTGTTTCAGTTTCTAAAGGATTGTCAATTAACCAGTAATAAATTATAAAGACTGTTTTAATGCTATTTTAATACCTCTGACGGATGTTAATTTTTTGTCTCATATTCTAGCCTCATACCATGTGATTATCATTCATCACAGGATATAAGGATCCAGGAAGTAATATAAACAAGACATTTTAAGTGTGTTTATTTTACAAATGGAACATTCAAAATGAAGTCCCTGTGGATACACATGTCAGTGATCCTTCTATCTGTCAAATGTGTTGCGAGTAAGTATAATATATGAAGATTGCAAAGTCTAAACATGTATTAGTATAGGAACAATATAACATTGATGATCTATCTGATATATTCAGAAAATTTGGCGAAATAATGTAATTATATCTTCAAGTGTGTATCTGTCAATGATAATTGTCTCCTGTCGAGGAAGTGTATATACGTATTTCAATGTACTGTTCTTTGTTTGTTTTATAGTCATACCCATGTGCAAAATTAACGATTTATATGAATTAGCAATTACAAAGTTCGATTGCAATGAATGATAACTGCTATCAAACTCCTCAGCATATATACCTGCTTTGATTCAGAGAAAAGGTTACCTGATTTAAGATCCATACGTTTATTGCTCTTGAATTTATGTTTGTTTTTAGAAAAATTATATAGAATATACGAACGAAATATACATGTACATATCTCTTCGTTACTTGATAGTGTAATAAAAAAAAACATTTTATCTTCAGTGGTAAAAATAATGTTATTGTTGGTAAAATGAACTTAAAGTGTGTATTTTTAAATATTGAAGGCCAGTGTATAGGCAGTGAGCCCTGTGATTGCCATTGTGAGTGCTGTTCCATCTTTTGCATTTATAATTCTTATCCAGGCGAGCTTTAGTGTTTCCTTTGGAACTTGTCAATGCTCGTACAAATTACTGAGCATTAATCACTGTGATATTAATTAAAATATGTCGATAATTAAGTAAAGTATAATTTTCTGTTCGAGTACTCTCAGTACTTTGATGAATTTCCTTATTGGCTGCTAGCTTCAACGGGCTTAGTGGCTGCTGTTAGTGGCTGCTAATTTCAGCCTGGTCGCTTTATGCGTCTGAAAAAAAAAATCAAATCGGTGAAAGCTTTGAAGTTGCATATGACCATAGTGACCAAACAAACATTCCTGACCACACAAAGTTGATGGAAAGCGATTTAAAACCTGCCAGTGTTTTACAGTAAGCACATTTGAAAAGACTTCCTGGAGAAAATCCACGTGACTGTTTGAAATAATTTATTCCATACGTGGGCTCAAAAATGGGCCACACAAATAATAGCTGCCACTTGTTAAGGAAAAACCTTGAAATGTTCTTCCTTTTTAGAGAGTACTGTACCTGTACATATAACTTCTATTTCCAATTTTACTGTTTGTTACCTTTCTTTTACTTCAATTCTTTGCATGCTCACCAACATGTGGTGGGTGAGCCAACTCCATGTTAATCCACTTTTTTAAATCAATTTAAAGTCAATTTAAGAAAAGTGTTTCCTGCCCCTCCCCCCGCCCCCCCCCCCCCCCCCCGATGCTACGGGCTTGTTTTTTCTTTTACTCTGGATCAAGACATATTTAAAAGGGGTCGTTTACAACGTGTCAAAAATATTTTCTGTGAATTATGATTAATTATAGCATTACGTTTTAACGTAAAATGAATAAACTGACGAATCAAAATATTTTTAAAATGATATGTGACACAAAAAAGCATTTGTCCCGTCGCATAGATAATTAAGCTTCATGTTAACGTAAACATTGCCAAAGAAGGTTTATCATAACAAGCAAATTTCACTAAAAAGGTTTGTTTAAGGACGACATTACAATTTGCAAAGTACATTGTATACTTGCAAAGATATACTTTGTTATTTTTCTATCTTGAGTAACATTACTTTTTGAGAAAAAAATCTCACTAACCACGACCCCCAACCCCCTCATTTATGGCATTTTAATTATTTTTGTTGTTGTTGTTACAAATAATTAATTTTTTTCTTTCAAAACATAAATAAATAAATTCCCTACAAAATGTAACTGTTTTTAAGTTTCTAAAGGATTGTTAATTAACCAATAATAAGTTATAAAGAGTGTTTCAATGCTAGTTTAATACCTCTGACGGATGTTATTTTTTTCATTTTCTAACCTCATACCATGTGATTATTATTCATCACATGATATAAGGATCCAGGAAATAATATAGACAAGACATTTTAAGTGTGCTTAAATAACAAATAGAACATTCAAAATGAAATCCCAGTGGATATACATGTTAGTGATCCTTGTATCTGTCAAATGCGTTGCGAGTAAGTATGATATATAAAGTTTGTAATTAGTATAGAAACAATATAACATCTGTGATCTTACTTATAAATTCGGAAAATTTGGCGAAATAATGTAATTATATCTTCAAGTGTGTATCTGTAAATGATAATTGTCTCCTGTCGAGGAAGTGTATATACGTATTTCAATGTACTGTACAGTTCTTTGTTTGTTTTATAGTAATGTCCATGCAAAACCAACGAAATATATGATGTATAATTATAAAGTTCGATTACAATGAATAATAACAGCTATCAAATTCCTATGCATATATACATGTACCTGCTTTGATTCAGTAAAAAGGTTACCTGATTTAAGATCCATAAGTTTATTGCTCTTAAATTTTATGTTTGTTTGTGGAGAAAATAAATAGAATATACGAACGAAATATACATGTACATATCTCTTCGTTACTTGATAGTGTAATAAAAATAACATTTTATCTTCAGTGGTAGAAATAATGTTATTGTTGGTAAAATGAACTTTAAGTGTGTATTTTTAAATATTGAAGGCCAGTGTATAGGCAGTGAGCCCTGTGATTGCCATTGTGAGTGCTGTTCCATCTTTTGCATTGGATTTCAAGCTCGCTACTGCACTTCTTGCGCTAAAGGATGGAGCGGAACAAGAAGCAATAGTTGTCAAAGACGTAAGTAGAATGTTTCATGTTCTTAAAATTAACACGAGATAATTTTTTTTTATATACAGACGGACAAACAGTCGGATAGATAGATAGATAGATAGATAGATAGATAGATAGATAGATATACTGTAGATGTTTAAAGGATTATTTCAATAGACATTTCCATATTTCGCGAACTAGAGGTCGGACTCAAACACTGACGCTTACTTTTATCGTAAGATAATCAGGGAACATGCCAAAGCACGATTTAAAAACAACAATACAGAATAATAACTCTAACTCAGTGCATTTAATATGAAAAATCCCGCGAGTTCCGAATGTCAACTTGGTGTGTAAATTCAAAGCGAGGAAAAAAGTTGGTAAAAAGTGTTGAATTCTTTATTAATATAAATTAAATTTTTAAATGAATGATATTTACCTCTTCGAACATTTTTGTGTGAATAATTTGACTGTTATTTACAATGCAGCTTCATTCATTTTCTCCGAAATCGTTTCGGAGCGATTCTGCAATTTTTTGCTACATTAATACGGGTGTACATATCGAAGGCGTTTTAACAGTGGTGAAAGCCCGTCCCGAGATTTTTCAGTTAGATTTTTCTAACTAAGCAGAGTGTAGTGAAATTAATAGCATTATTGTAGGCTTAAAGCTTGGTTATGTAAATGTCAACAATACGGCGTGTGATGTATCTATTTCGTAAATGTCCGATATCATATGTTATATGCCAACACGTGCACGCACAGGTCAAAGTCTAGAACCTAAATAAAAAATTAAAACAGTAAAAATTATATATTAACATAATAATGTAATTTAAGGTCAACCGATACGTTCCTCGAGAATCTTTTTTGTATGTCCTCGTAATAAAGAGTTCCAATAAAAAATATTAATTTTTTAATTATTTTAAAAATGATCAAAATTTAATACGATGAGGTTATGTATCTAGATGGACGAGTGGTTAGAACCGTGGCCGCTCACTGCCAGAGGCGTATACATTGTAGGTTCTAGAGGTCGTGAGTTCAAAGCCCCGCACCGGCCGAGTTAGAGTTCCATTATAATGAATTTTGCTGTGCTGTATATGTATTTATTTTTCTATCAGCAATTCAAGTGTATTTTCAAGAAGATTATATAGAAAATTGCATACTCTAGTATTTTGCAGAAATGCCTGGTAATTAAGGTACCCTAATTTTTTGCAAGAAAGCTTGTCAAAATAGTAGTCTAAACGATCAACAAATTCCTGGGAAAAGTTATATAAAATTGAAGAACGTGTAATAAATCTCCTTGCTATCTTTTATGAAACAATGGTTTTTTTTATCGAAACATTAGGCCCACATCGATTACCTGAGCAACAATGTCTTTATATTATTGGGCGTTCAATATCGCCCTTCGGTAGAATAACAAAGTTTAATACCGTAAAGTATCTGAATTTAAAAATCATTATTGCATACACTTAATGTTTGAAAATGTACCTTTTGGAATACCATTTTTACCCAAAATAAGAAGATCCTAAAACTAAACTTTTGGTAGGTGTGTACTGTTAACTTCCTATTCCCTTTAGAACCATTATTACAGGAGCTTGGACTTTGGGTAGTTGTGTCAAACAGCAATGTCACGTATGCCTGTCTATTTCATTGCTGCCCACTCAGTGAAAGCTCATTGAAATCAACACGATTTGTCTGGCTTCTGAGCTAAGACTACGCAATCGGTGCATATTTCACTTGAATCCAGCATCATTTTTAACATGTTTTGACGCAAGAAGTGATAGCTACGTCCTACGGAAAGTCCAAGGCCTTGTAATAATGGTTCTATTTTCGTTCTGCCCCCCCCCCCTTTTTATAAAGCGATCAAAATGTATGAAAACATAACGGTATATTTTCTTCGTCAACTACTTACTAGAAATCTATTTTTATTATATCATATTATAATAGTTATTGAATTTTATTTAAAAAAATATTCCTATTTGTGAAGGAAGAAAACTGTATCACAATGCCCTCAATTAGTCAAATTAAAAACATTCAATAATTCAAGTGATCATCCCTATTATAAACGACTGTTGTTTACCTGGTGTGAACTCGTGTGACGTTTTATAACCTTACTCACTAATAATTTTACAAATAATACCCAGAGCTCTCAGTAGAGTTAAAAATGTTTTGTTTTGCAAGCATAAAACAATAAAATTCTGAATAAAATTGTAAGAACTTTTCAAAGAATAAAAATACTGCAATATATGTTTATGCATAAAAAAAGTACCAGCAGCATTATAAAATAAAACATTAAAACGGTTACCTCTAATATTTACAATGGGAATATTTTCCACACCATGGTTTTTCATTTAAACCTGTAAAATATTTGGGTCACCTGTCCCATCTTTGTAAAATAATTTTGACACAGATTTTAAAAGAAACAAAATAAAAGGCTCTCTTAAAGAATGGGTATAGCCAGGAAATTTAAAACACAACTCTTGCTCAATATTAAAAATCTCTTCAATGCATACATCAGAAAACTGTAAAAGGGGGTGAACAGAACATTTAAAAGAATGTACAGCATGATCAATGTCTCTAGCTAAAATATCATTAACTTTCTGCTCAGTCGCACACCTGTCAGTCATAAAACATGAAACGTTATTTAAAATATTCTCACTCTCACCCTCTTTCTGCGATATATCACATAAAATTTCTCTCGTTACATCGACATAAGTCTCACCCTTTCCATCACACACCTCTCTCACACCTGCAGACAAAACTTTCTCACCAGTATTAAATTGAACTCCATAAAAATGTTTACCCTTTTTTGTAGTAGCGTCTCTATGCATTGTTATGTTACAATTATTTTTCATTTCTTCATTAATTTGATTTCTGGACACAACACCCATTTCACTTGTAAAAATTGCTGCTGTACTTTTGGAGGGAAGATTTTTAACATTGATATCAAATAAATCTAAAACACATTGAATTATTGGTCCAATATGAACCAAACCTATGTTTCTGCTTCTAAAATTGTAGTATAAGTTTCTTAATTTAAAATTATATGGCTTCCCTTTCCCACTCTCCCTAAAATCAACATTTTTTTTTACATGTACAAAATCATCATCAACATTTTCATTTTCTTTCTGAGACAGCAAATAATCAATTTCAGTTTTTAACTGAGCAATCACATTTTTTATGCTATTACACTGTACACTTTTGTCATTTTTTTGAACATTTTCTTTTTTCTTCATTTTTTTTATGACATTTTTTAATTTTTTTTATTTTTTCTGTTTGTTTTTTTATTTTTCTGTTTGTATTTTTTACATTAAAAGACCTTATTCTGTCTTTGAGACCTGCATTTTCCCTCCTCAAATGAGTAATCACAATGCTCTGCTCAGATATTATCTCCTGCAGCCTTGTATTACATGTATCTTCCTTGAAATTCTCTTCTCTCTCCATGGATGAATTCGACTGTTTTTGTTCACATCCGCTTCCATCACTTGAGGTTTTTTTCATATTGGGTAACTCAAATATGTTGTTCACATACTTGTTCAACTTCTCTTTGTTTGTGTATTTCTTAAGTTTTTCTATTTCTTTCTGAATTTGCTTCACTTTATATAATAAACTTACTCGGTTCACCTTCGAATATTCAATTTTTAATCTGTCGCACACTTCATGATGTAGACATTTCATGAAGTTAGCACGGTCTTTGTGCTTCAAATATATTTCACTAACATTTAAGTACGTAAGTACCATGATTATGTGCAAAACGGTGAGTGTTATCTGAATTTTTACCATAAATGCTGTGCAAAATGAAATACCAAACAAAAAATGAAGACAGACACACAAACATAAAGTAAACAAAATGTACAAGACAAAGAAATATACTAAAAAGAAAAAAATAAAGAAAACAAACCAAATAAAATAATATGAAAATGAAGAAAATGATGAAATGAAAATATCAGGCATAAATTGGTTATGCATATGTAATATATATATATATATATATATATATATATATATATATATATATATATATATATATATATATATATATATATATATATATATATATATATATATATGTATTTACCTTCTATGAAAAAATTCAAGCACTGTGTCACTCTTTACTCTCTGAAGTCCTAAAATGATACAAATAAATTAATAATTTTTTTTAATGAGAATATCGTTGTCAATCTGCCTTCTTAATGACATTATGTTTGAAAGAATATCTGAAGTATAAAAAGAAATGGACTATATCAAGGGCAGGTAATTAGATTGAGACCAAATTACTGTGTTGACCAATCTACTTAGTTTTAAAAAAATCGTGTAAAAACGTGCAACGTTACAGAAAAGAATTTCAATTTCAATAACCATCAATAGCATTTGAAAAATCATTTAGCATGTTTAAATGGATGCTACTTCTTATCTAAGTCAAGAAATCACAAAATATACAAATGTATTGACCTTTCCTGCGGATATACTTATATTGGTTTTATTTTATTTAAAGAAAATTAACAGGTTTTAAAGGGTTCTTGGCAAAGCACATAGTAAACCCAAACACCAACACAGCGTACACACCACTGTCATCAACATAAGAGTCCATCAAGTGAAACTTACCTCGATCTATCTATATGATCCAATCTCCGTATACTATAGCATGCAAATATGGCTACCAGGTGCCTTCCGGTTGTTACTATTTTAAGATTAAGATGGCGTTAACTGGAATAGCTAGTAGATATGAATACTTCCTTTAAAAAAATGACGTAGACCTGTGTTTTCCCCCTATGTGCTATTTATAGATCCTATAAGTGTTAATGCAGAAGTAAGGGTATCGTGAATGACAAACGTATTTTACTCATTATACATGTATGTATTTCAAATTAACAACTGTTAGGCATATTAAAAATCAAGTTGGATGTTTAATTAGGCAAACAATAACGACCACCTAGTTCTCCGCGGACATGCGCAATGAGGTCGGTTTTCTCTTCCTTCATCAATATTCATAAAAAGGTATATTTTCCTGGCAGGAAAATAAACAATTAAAAATCTATATCTTTGTAACGAGATGGAATTCATCATTGTAATTTACAGATTAAGGATAACTTTTATAAGTAGACAAACACATGTGTTTTCACTGTCATTCAAAATTGACGTAAATTATAGCGTGTATAGCTTTACGTGTAAGGTTTGTAAAGTGTCCATCAGGGACACGTTCCCTTCCTTTATAATTAGTCAATTAATATTAAACTGTTGAGATCCAAATCCCTTATAGTCATATAAATGTCTACTGTTGATGTCAAGTTGCACTCACTATTATATTGAACAACAGTCCCCAGGACTATCCCTAATACCCATTTTATAATTATCAAATATCTTGAAATTAATTAACATCCACTTTGATTGTTGATTGTTCTTTTTTTTTAAACTCCCGGAATAATGAATAAATCAGAAATATCGATTGCTTAATTGATTTAAATTTCCCGCCGTTATATAAGCTGCCATTGATTTCTAATCTGTGACGCCACACCATCCATTTCGGTTTGTTTTATCAACATAGCAACAGTATTAGTTGATTAGATAAAAATATTGTTGGGTTACAAAGTATTATTTTTTCCACTGAAGATGACTTGATGTTTATTAAAACTTTTCCTGTTATTTTATGCGGACAATACTATTATCATATTTGAGACAGCTGATGATTGTCAGAAAGAATTAGATGAATTATATGTGTATTTTCCGAAACTATATGTCAATAAAGAAATAAAAGATATTAGGGTTTTTTTCAAAAGGCCCAAAGCCTTAAAAATATTTTTATTATAATAATAATGTTGATGAAATAGTGAGTGAATTCAAATATTTGAGTACTTGTGAGTACTGTATTTTCCAGAAGTGGATCTTCTAATAACGCCAAAAAGGATTTAGTCGAGCAAGCACAGAAATCTATGTACAGTATATATACTTGTCACTTAATGTGATTATTGCATTCCATTTGGAATATAAATTTACCGTATGATAAATGTATATTAAAATCATAAAAAGGATATATGTTCCTCAACGAGCATTAATAATATAGAAAACGACCTTACTGTATATGTCAATACGGGCTATTTATAATGGATTAACTAGACAAAAAATTCCACTCTATCATCTATAAAAATGACAGAATTCTATCAGTGACCAATGTTATCAATTGATTTATGCGGTCAGAATTCAAATAATATCTAAAACTAGAGCAGATCTCGTTGCAGAGCAACGAGTGGGTCTTCCGTTAATGTCGAGAGTAAAGCTAGATGTTCCTGTAAGAAACAGAGGTCTTAAACCAATAACAAGTGTAACTTAAAGAAAAAAAAATTTAAAAAATCGAATAATTCTTGTTACGACTTAACAAAATCCGAATGTTTCTTAGTGCGAATTTACAAAAACCTTCACGATTTCAAGAACGACTTAACAAAAAATTAAAGAAATCCGAACATGTCAAAGTAAGACTTAACAAAAATCGAATTAATTTTAGTACGAGTTAATTTTACGATTTTTAATCCCCAATATCTTTGCAATGCATCGTTCGATTTAAAAACAGATTTCAGATTTGAATTCACAATGGCAAGTTCTATAAGACTGTAGTATTGTCTTATTTTGTTAAGTAAAAAAATGAAAATTTCCAAAAATTAAAACAACTTCCGGTTTATAGCAAAATTGATGAATAAAATTTTAAATTAACATCAATCATTATTAAAAATTTCGAAGGGATATCTTTAAAGTTTATGGAGAAATCCTCCGGACAAAATCACTTTTTCAAAAATTAAATATGGCCGTCAAATTTGAACGGAAGTGACGTAAATTATGAAACTTTAACAACGTTGAGGCATGATAACTTTACAAAAACTCTGAAAACTTCATGGACATCAGATGAAAACTTTTTGAGCTATAAAGCCGTTGGAAACGGAAGACCCTAATAAAGCAAAAACAAGATATTACGCTTAATTCATTATTTCAAATCCTTTAAAAACCGTTTTCAAAGCTATAATATAAGTTTTATTACATTTATGTAATTATTATGTACCCGTGTATGCATGTGGATGTAAATTATCATACAAAATTTCAGTACATGTACATAGACACTACACTTATTGCAATTTATTTACATATTTTACTTTTTTCTAAGATGCTTCTAGGTGAATAAGGGAATGAATTTTTTACATTCACTTATTGAGCTTATATTCGTGTCATATTGAAAAGAATTTACATGAACGGTATTCTTAAGAACAAACAATATGCTATGAAATGGTCTTAGAATGTTTCTTAAGTAAAGTGCGTTACGCTAAGAAAGTTTTGTGAAACAGCCATGACACATCTTAGGAACTTCCTTAGTTATAACTTAAGCATATCTTAAGTTCTATCTTAGGAAACATCTTAGAAAATCTTTGTAAAACGGGCCCCTCGTTTATTTTCTTGAGGGTCATATTCAGTAATTAAGGACAATATTTGTAAAAAATGAAAAAGAAGTATTACATGTAAGGAACTACCAGTGTTGCACATAGTACAGACTGCGATTTGGCCACAGTAATGGATTTTACTTTAATGATATACTACATGTAGTAACTATGTGGTTTATTAACGTAATATTCCACAATGTCAAAACATTTTGTCAAAACAAAGAAAAAGGTATAAAATGAGACGTATTTTTTCAAAATTAAAAAAACGTATAAAAGAAACCTTTTTGTGATTGAGTATTTGTTTGTATATATGGAGTATTGGTGTTAAGAAAGACAGAGATTTGCAAATCTATACTACCATAAATTAAATTTAAAAAAATAATAAACTCGACTTTTTGTGCTTTAATATTTATTAATCGGTTAAGATCTGTCATTTTTTTTTACATAAGCGCTGGATTCGTGGGCGGGAGGGGGAAGCTAGAACTATAACATAAACGAATATTTTTTTTTCATTCAAAACAGTGAAGTAACATTAAAAATATGAAATTAATATCTGCAAAACTATATCTGAAATACTATTTGCAGTGGCTAATTCACACCAGAAAATATTAATATGTACATATCAAATATTGGTGTTAAGAAAAATGGAGATTTTAATTCTATGTACAAATGAATATAAAAATTAGGAACTCGATCTTTTTATGCTTTAATACCGGTAAATCAGTGTGTCATTTGTTTTTTGTTTTTTTTCACATACGGGTCGGATTCGTGGGTAGGAGAGGGTAGCTAAGTTTAATATAACTTAAACGAAAATGTTTCGTTTTTTCCGTTAAAACAGTAAGGTTTGCATTAAAAACATTCAGTTAATCTCTGTACAATGCATTTTTTCTGTAATACTATTTGCAGTGGCGTATTCACACCAATGAAAATAGTTTGGATCACATAGTTTGAAAATTTGCAAAAGCGGTCGCAAAAGGAGAAAATATCCTTCAATCGCACAAACTACATGTTATCATACATGTACATGTATAAAAAGAATGTCCAGGGGAATGTGGAAGGGGGGGGGGGAGTGAAGACCATCAAACTCTTGGGAGGGGCACTTACTTCCATGATCTTCGTCTATTAAGTCTACTGGAAAAATCTCTCGGAGAGTTTTCAAATTTATTGTGTTAATCGAACTCGTGTTTACACATGTTTAACTCTAGTGGTAGAAGTAAAGTGAAAAACGAAATAGAAACGAAATGAAACAAGTATTCCTCTTAATGGAATGATCTGCATGTGATATCAGCTGATAGCATGATTATTTTTATGTTATTCCAAAAGTACAACATGCATTAAACATAATAAATCGCGATGCTTTGTTGCTTTCCGAAATGGCAAGGAACGAATCAACTTTTTTCATTTTGATGTCCGAACGAAATTCTTTTATATGTAAAGAAAAACAAAGCATAATTTAAATCATTACGACACTGTATACATACTAGTACAATGTATTTAAATCTCGAGTCAAACACATCAAAATATATTTCCTTAGTTATAAAGCTATATATCAGTTAAACATTTACGTGAAATTCTTACTACATAGTTGACAAAGTAAACCAAAGGGTAATATGTCTGCAAATAGTGAAGTTTGCCGGATACCTCATGAATATGAACACAACTGTGAACACAATAAAACGAAATGAAAATAAACGAAATCTACCAAACCGAAATGAAACTTACCGAAACGATATAAAACGAAATGAAAACAAAACGAAGTGAAACGAAACATACACAAACAAAATGGCCAGCCATATAATCAAACCGAAAACCCAAATGTACAAAGTGTTGGCGAAAACACTGGCTAAACTAATGTAGTGTCAAAAAGCCGTGCCGCATTTGCCATGAACAAATCAGGAACCAGGATCGGAGGAGTGTGGCGCTTTTGTTGTCAACCTAAAACATGTATTCTACTACAGTTATTGCCGAGATCAAAGAGATGCCGCGGACATTATTCTCCAAAATACCACGAACGTCATCAGTAAATTATCAGATCAGAAATACCTATTTGTCTCGGACAGACCATGAAAGTACAACTTCAAACCGAATCATTTTTAAAAACCATGTCAATTTCACGTTTTAGTTCCAGTCAAAACTATATGTACTGCCTCAGATGTTTATTTTTAAGAGATCAGTGCAGCTGTTCCTAGGACCTCCCTATCACATTTTCACTGCGTGTTTTTACATAAAATATATCACGTGTAGTAGTAACAATCGTATTAAATTAGGAACATGATTCAAAGATATTTTATAAATAAGTGAAGAGTATTAAAAATCCAAAGAAAAATTATGTCGTCTGCATGTGATTCCTTTGATCGATACACATGTAAACATTACTAACAAAACCGTTGGGGTTACACGGAACAGCCGTCAAAATGATTTAGATCGTCTCTCTATAGGAGAAACGATCTGTAGAAATACTGGGCTGTTAGTAGAATAAAAATAAAGTTCTTGTTATCGTGAATGTTGCAGGATAACCTCCTCGGTCTCGAAATGTTTTTTGAAATATAAAAGCCTCGGCTAACGCCTCGGCTTTTATCTTTCAAGACAACATTTCTCGACCTTAGAGGTTATTCTGCAACATTCACGAAAACTCGTACTTTATTTCTTAAATATCCTTTGCTGGAACTGATAACCCATTATCGAATTTCTTTACGTGTATTTGGATTTTACCATTGCTCTGCTGAACACGCTTTTTAGATCACCTGAGCTGAAAGCTCAAGTGACCTCTTCTGATCACATTTTGTCTGTCGTCCGTCTATCTGTCCGTCTGTCCGTAACAAAAAGTTCTGTCGCATTTTTCTCAGCAACTATTCATTGCAGATGCTTGAAATTTTAACACACTATTTAAGTACATTTTTTGTACCAATCAGACGTCAACTTCCTGTTAAATGACGACTTTGTTTATTTTCAGCCTACATTTTTCAAACAAATTTTCGTCAAAGATTTCTCAGCAACTATTTATCGCAGATGCTTGAAATTTTAAAACACTATTTGTTTTTGCATACCATATCATGAGATACATTTTTGCACCAATCGGACGTTTACTTCCTGTTAAATTACGACTTTGTGTATTTTCAGTCTAAATTTTCAAACAAAGTTTTGTCGACTATGCTTATTTAGCATATTCAAGTTTGAGCGGGGGATTATCAGCGAGCATTGGCTCACAGATATCTTGTTTTGTATGTTTTTATACGCCAGAGTTATTAGGACTGGTTCGCTGTCATTGATTACAAAAGCGCCATTTCTACATCGGTAGCGTTTGGAACCAATGGTAGAATATCTAGATGTCGTTAATTCATTCTATACCTAATTGATACACAACTTCAATCCGGGAGCAGTTATCAGGTCGGTAGTTTGGACCATTCAATAGGGACATTAGCCTCAGATTATAAGGGGGCATTGATAAGGTTAGGGCTTAAGATAGTGGGTAAATCTTTGTACATTAGTGTACCAATCGTCGTCAATATCATGGTTAAGTTAAAAAAAATTAAAGTAATCAGCGTAAATACATTGATCAGGTTGGAAGACACCTGGCAATTTTGAGTTTCGGTCCTGTAGATTCCCGGGTGTAACCGGGTACGTGTCCTCATGATCATACAGATACAGTAACCGCTCGGCTGGACACACGTTATATCCATTATGCTAGTTGCCAAATACTCAGATTGGTTATGAAACAACTTTCACGTGTAATTTTAAATTTAAATATTATTATATCATACAGGGAATGTCGCATACAATGCAGCAGTGAGATCTTCCTCAACTAATACAAACTACTATGCGCGGAACGCTGTGGACGAAGAGACTGGAACGTATGCTTTGACAAAGCAAGAAAAAAATCCTCAGCTGACAATATCATTGGCCAATATGTTCAACATCAAACATCTTTTTGTTAAAGTATACGCATGTAAGATGTATTTAGGAATCTTTAACGACATCTCTCTCTCTCTCTCTCTCTCTCTCTCTCTCTCTCTCTCTCTCTCTCTCTCTCTCTCTCTCCCATAGATGTATTATAAATAGCTAGCAATCTAGATGTAGCGTTATATAATAGTAAGTGACTGTGGCCCTTCAATACACTGAATTAAAATTCTAGATTCTAAGGGGATTTTCAATACATAAATATTTATGAAATTAAGATGCTATTTGCAAAGTAATTTTCAGTCTCTTTTTAATTTCATTTTGTATATTTTTAACCGGGTTTTCCAACGAAAAAATCCGATTATTAAAATGGAATGGCGGACGGCGGACGGCTTGCCAAAAGGGTACCTCTATTGTACCGATAACTCCTCCTACAGTTTTCAATATAGGAAGTTGTTCTTTTGCAGATCAGTTGTACATATATAAGAGGTGTGCAAATTTCTAGGATTTTGATTTCCGATCATTTATGAAAAAAATACCAGATGTTGCACTTAGTCATTTTCTCGCAGAATATTGCAAATCGGGTACCCCTATTGTACGGGTAAATCCTCCTACAGTTTTCAAGATAGAAATTTGTTGTTTTGCAGATCAATTGTACATATATCAGAGATATGCATATTGCTAGGATTTAGATTCTAGTAATTTATGAAAAAAATCAGCTGTTGAACCTAGTCATTCTTTGGCAAAATATTGCATATAGGGTACCCCTATTGTACGGATAAATCCTCCTACAGTTTTCAAGATAGGAAGTTGTTGTTTTGCAGATCAATTGTACATATATCAGAGATGTGCACATTACTTTTAACATTTTGATTTCTGATTATTAATTAAAAAAATATCAGATGTTGAACGTAATCATATTTTTGCAGAATATTGCACATAGGGTACTCCAATTTCCTGGATACTGTAGGTAGAGTTGATCAATTTAGGGTTGACATAGATTATGGATACAGTTCACATTAAAGAAAACCGGGTTTGCTTTTCACTTGTTTTTATATTTTATATTTGAATAACCGTCTTTATATATATATATATATATATATATATATATATATATATATATATATATATATATATATATATATATATATATATATATATATATATATATATATATATCATTGCTTCTGCCTTTTGTAGCTTTGATAATCATTGGTGGAAATTACAAAAGCACTATTTTGAATCTTGCTAGACCTTAAGTAATCTCCTGTGGTCTTACCTTGGTATTTTTGATAAAGTTATCTGAAAATACCATTTAATTCACTTGCAGACCAGACGTCCTCCTTCCAGGTTTTCGTCACAAACTCTACTTCAAATGTACTCTCTGACAACGACAAGTGCGTCGAATTCCCTGTGGATGCAAAGGACTATTTTGACGACAGTGTTAGCTGCAACAGAAATATAATTGGTGATACGATTGTCGTTCGAAAAGTCTCAACCTCAGATATTTTATTGGTAAACGAAGTAAAGGTGTATCGTAAGTCATTTTCTAATTTTCATCTGACGTTTAACACTGCAATGTAAACTATGAGAGTTAAGTTAGTATGACGCCATACTGATCTACAACCATTCAAGTCTTGTTGCAAATATTTCATGAGAGAGAGAGAGAGAGAGAGAGAGAGAGAGAGAGAGAGAGAGAGAGAGAGAGAGAGAGAGAGAGAGAGCTTTCAAAGTAGCAAAATCAATCTAAATTAAGTGCGAGTTATGTATAATGTCAAATTGAAAACAGTAAAAAAAGTAAATCAATGCAAATGAAAATAGTTTTACTTTACTGATAAATCAATTTCGTGAAATGTTATCAAAAGTAAAAACTTTTACTAAATGGTCACGATTTTGGTCAAATTTTATTTTTCTATTTTTATTGTTTACAATGCTTTAGTATTAAATTTCTAGTTATCAACCAGAATTTGAGTGTCTGCTGTAGATTTATACGCAAGAAACAGAGGTTACAATTCTGTTTCATGTAAACAAGGCTCGTGCCATGTCTTTGTTTACATTGGTTCAACATACCGGTAAAAGTTCTTTTTTAAGCTTATTTTTCTATATGCTAATTCGTTTTGAATAAACAATTCCTAACGTTTGCCACATTCATTCAAGGTCTAATCGTAGAATTTTCTTGTCAACATTCAAAATGTAAACAAAAAAGATCTGAGCTTTGTTTTCATACCAAAGAATAAAGAGCTCTGTATCTTATAACTCGAAGATTGACGCTCAGAAATACCTTAATAAAGCAATGTAAACATCAAAAACGGAAAAACTTAATTTTGACCAAAATCGTGACCACACCTCTTTAAGGGTCCTCCACATCCTCTGGAAAGGTTTGTAATACAAGTCTGATTTTCTATATTCCTTAAAGATATGAAATTCTAGCATACATTTCACTTGAAAATGACGGAGAAATGTTCAGTTTCGGATGAAAATCAACTTTTAAAAATGTATTACTTTTCATCAAAACAAACGTACCTGCTATATTCGAACTCGGGACCTGCGGTGTAGTAGACTGAAGTTATACCCAGTACGCTACAGAGATAGACACCCAATTTTTGTGACATTAACAGGTTCACAATGGTTGAAATCGCCATGTTGTTACGTACTGTCATAAGACTTTAAAGTCATGGGGTGTGGAGGACCCTTAAAAGGAGCCTAGAATTTGTTAAATTATTGTGTAAGAAAGCTTAAAAAGAAAGTAACAGAAGTTTTACATTTGTAAGATTGTTTGAATCACGACTTTGGGGTTGGGTTGTAATTTACATAATAAATTTCTGATCATGATGAGCAGGCCATCATTTGTGGCATAACATATGCATAGTATCAAAATATATGTACGAATAATTTTCAAGATTTGAAAAATATACTAAATCTTTGAGCAGATTTTAGAACAATGCGTTTTTGTTTCCGTAATAGTGATTTTGTACAACAAAGCTTCTGCCGTTTGAATGCATCATTTGAGCTGGCTGAATTTTTTAAAATGAGCTACGAAAAATAAGTATAATTGAATGTTTTCAGAATTGTTGTATAATTACAGAATGTAGCCAAGGTACCTATGGAGATCAATGTGAATATGAGTGCAAGAACTGTTTAGACAGTAGGTGTGATCAGTACACGGGGGTCTGTGAAAATGGATGCAACATTGGCTGGCACGAAACATGTCTTGACAATAGATGTGAGCTAATTTCAGAGCCATGTTCCATTGGATGCAGCTCTAGTTGGTATGGAACCATGTGTGATTGGAAGTGTCCCAAATATTGCGAATCATCTTGTGATAGATATGGGGGATGTACAGATTGCGCAGCGGGATACTTCGGATCAAATTGTAATCAATGTCCCGAGAATAGATTTGGAAAAAACTGTAGTTTGACATGTCAAAATTGTATGGACTGTGATCATGTAAATGGATGTATAGAATGTTCAACTGGTTTTTATGGTGACGATTGTAAGGAAACATGCTCAGAAGGTTGCAGAGATCGTAATTGTGATAAAAAGTTTGGAACCTGTTTAAATGGATGTATAAACGGGTATATGGGCGATAATTGTAAAACGCGTTGTAGAGCCAACTGTACAACTTGTAGTACTGATGATCCTTGCATTTCCTGCTTAGTTGGTACCTTCGGTACATATTGCGAATATGCATGTTCAAACACATGCGGTGGTAATAAATCTTGTTCTAAGATAGGCGGTCAGTGTATTGAGTGCTCTTCTGGAATGTTCGGTCCAAATTGCACCGAACACTGCAGTCAAAATTGTATAAATCCTACTGTGTGTCAACGAGATGGTAAATGTTTCTCTGGATGCGTTGATGGATGGTATGGTCCACTGTGTAATAGGAATTGTTCGATAGAAAACTGTGCACAATGTATTTCAAGATCGTCTGATGTTTCCTGTGCATCATGCAATATGGGTTACTATGTGGATTACACGTATGGGAATTGTATGAAATGTCCTTCTAACTGTATAACTTGTAAAAACGAATCAAAATGCACTCGGTGCAAACCAAATTTTTATGGGGAAAGGTGCAATGATGAATGCAACAAAAACTGTGTCAATGGTTTATGCGAAATTAATGGAACTTGTACTATTGGTTGCAATAATTCCAAGTATGGTGCTGGATGTTCCGAAAATTGTAGTCTTAACTGTATGCACTGTCACAGCAAATATAGTTGTGAAAAATGTTTACCTAGATTCTACGGTTTAACTTGTAGAGGAACATGTCCTGGTCAATGTTTTAATTGTACTTCAAATTCCAATTGTGAGGTCTGCAAGCCCGGATTCTTTGGACCCCGGTGTGGTTATGATTGTCGTCCAGAATGTCTGACCTGTAACTCAGGAGATTCCTGTACTTCCTGTAGGGACGGCTGGTCCGGACGTTTATGCAAATGTAGCAAAAACTGCAAAAATGAAGATTGCGATAGCGATGGAATCTGCCAAAGCGGGTGTAACGGTTCATATTATGGGGAACGTTGTGATGTTTCCTGTCCTTCGAAGAATTGTCAAAGTTGTGATCGAATGTCTGGCAACTGTACAGAGTGCTCTAAAGGACTGTATGGGATAAACTGTACTGATAAATGCATGTTTGGGGAGTGTTTGGGGAGTGCTTGTGATATGACCGGCGCATGTTTACGTGGCTGCCAGGATGGCTTAGATGGAAAAGAATGCACTAAAATCAGTAAGTTATATACAAAAAATATGTTTTATTATTGATTTGTCTATGATTAAAATATTCAACAAAACTGAACTGAATGCCGTACACGTAAGTCATTTGCAAAAATATGTATCATATTTCGATTTTTTTCGGATTTATAAGGTTTTCCTATGCTTGGCGCTACTAAGACTCTCTCAGTGAAAGTTTGGGTTTAATTGATAAATGTACATTCTAACAATGCATTGACATTAGAAAAGTATATATTTACATGAAAATTTGCTGCATATGTGAGTTTAGATCATTTTTAACAACTTGTTTTGAGTCAAAGCTGTGCAAATAGTTTGATATTTATTCCACAAACTACATGAAACATCTTAAAAGAAAGATTTGATTAATTAAATAATTATGTTGACAAAATACTTTTCACGCAATTAGTTTTTAGCCCAGTAAACCATAAAAAATTATTTTCGTAAAAAATCACAGTTTGTAACACCTTTTCTTATGTCTATAAACGATGTTGGACATGTTTTAAACAGTTATTTTGATGAATAACAATTTACAAATAATTAATTATAGCTTCTGTCTAAAAAAAATCTTACTGGTTTTATAATGAAAGCAAACATTATGTTCTTATTCACCAGATCAAACGAATATAAATAGATTATTCTTAAATTACACTGTAAAAACACACACTAGTATGTCGGAACTGTTTCGCCAGCGGCTGTGCAACAAACCTCAAATTTACATGTAATTCAAATTTGACTACAAGTACATCTATTATCTTCTGGTTGCATTATCGAAATTCTACAAGATAAAAAATAAAAATTTGATTAAATTAGATATACAGTGAATGTAAAGGGAGGGGAGAGGGGGCTGTTGCACGTAAAGCAGCGAACCCTGAATGATTTTAATTTCCTAACACCTAGACACAGGTTAACTATAGTCTGTCCCTAGATATTTTTGCTGCACATTTGAACGATTCTTAATAAAAATAAACATATCTGTGAAAGAAATGCAATTGAAATCGATAAAAGGTAAAATTCCCAAGATAACCTCATTCACACATTATCATTATCATGGCGCATGTTTGCAAGGCTGCGAGGATGGATTTGCTGGAAAACTTTGTACCGAATGTAAGTATTAGGTAGATCAAACCATTTATAATCTTCTTTAGTTTTTTTTTTAATTTTTATTAATTAGATTTTATAGTCATCAAACTCATACTTAGCACTATTTAATGGGTTTGCACATTGTTAACCTATAAATAAAAAGTGGAATTAACAGTTCTTAAAATACACATACAGTTGTTAAATATTAACTTTGAAATAACTGATAAAGTCAGTAACTCTCTCTCTCTCTCTCTCTCTCTCTCTCTCTCTCGACCGATCGATCGAAACACTGTAAACAAATGAAACAAAAACATTTTCATTAAATTCATTATGCTAGCTTTTTGTATAAATTATCATGCTGATATGTCGCGAGAATTAACGGAATCGGATTCCGTCTTTGTTTTTTGTACGGACTGAAAATTTATTTGACGGTGACAGAACCAGTTTCAGACAAACACTAACTGATCGTCAGATGTGAGTATTTTTGTACGACTTAGTTGCCCGGTTTGTTTGATATGAAATCATATTTTGTTCAATATGAAATGTAAAATGCATTCATGAAGGTCATTTAAAAAAATTGAATTAAAATTGATTGAATTAATTGATTATTAAATAATTAATTTAATTATTGTTCTCGAGTAAATTATACTTACGGTAGATATCCTTTGATTTTAATGATATTTTCCTTGTAAATTTGTGTAAGTTGCAGGATTGATACCGTTATATGGTCGTTTCCGCCCCAATGAATCACAAGCAAGTTGAACCAGCTGACATGTAAAATGTAATTAAACAGTCCTAAGAATATTAGGATTATGGCAACTCTCATTTCTTTATATCAAATATGAAAATGATTAAAAAGTACAAATTTAAACTGTGTCAATGAACTATTCAAAATATTTATCTAATTTTGCATGTTCCATCATTGTAAATAATGGAGTTTAGACATTACTGCAATCCTTCTTAGCTTGAAACAGATCTTGGAAATGTTGTTACGCCTTTATATGATTAGACACTTAATTTATAGGATTGTCCTTACATTCTGCAAAGAAAAAGATATTTAAATTTCAGGAGAAAATCAATTTTGTGGCACCTGATACAAGAGTCAAGACAGATTATAAACCCTAAAACTTGAAATATGGTAAACCACTGTCATGCAGTCTACTTCATATTACGGTAGAGAATATGTACGAGAAGTATTCAATGAAAGCACCAAAAGCAAAGGTAGGCACACCATATACACTATGTCAGTTTTGTTCCTTAAGCGAACACGAAATATTCTTGAGTCTTCTGAACAGTCAATTTTTAAAGGTCGACTTGAAAAGTCCCTTTTGTACAATTTGCATGCAGTGTATTATTCATAATGCCGGGTCTGTTTTAGCCTTAAGAATTTACATCAACGTGTTTTTGCAACTATGTGGCAAAAGAACGATGGTTATTATTACAGGTATGTAACAAAGGTAGAAAACAGGTTTGTAGTTGAAGATGTATCATTCATTATTGCCACTTTCCTTAATTAAAGCATGCTGGATTTGTAATAGTACACTTTTTATTACACATTTATGTTAACATGATTTTTTTCCTTCTAATTTCTTTATATTGATGTTGATTCTTATTTTTTGCAGTACTAGTATTACTAAAATTGATAATTTGGATTTTAATGGTGCATGTATTTTATGTTTTCCTACACCTATCTGAATAATGTAAATATTGTGATGTGTAAAAATGAGTAATTTCTTATAACATCTTTAAAAAAAGATGTCTGTCTCGCCAGGATACTTCACAACAAAGCACACAGACAGATAAGCATCACACTGAAAAGATAACGCTTACAACAAAACAAGCAATCAATGAGAAAAGACGTTTGGAGCTATGACAGAGATCCTTTCCAAAGATGCTTTACACTTAGTTTTAAAAAGGTTAATTTATATTTATCAGCCTATACATGTAAAACTAATAAGTCGCTTGTCAAAAGATAAAAGGTAAGTAATGCATATTTCATGAATTCATGTCAGCTTTAAGCAGTGAATTCATGTACATGAAAGTCTTCACGTTGTCATTCCTGAGTGTTTATCCTCTGTTTTCTTTTATAGGTAAAATATATAGATGCAAAAAGGCATGGATGATGCTGCTGATATGAAAGACATCATATTTGTACATTTAAGGACATCACCAGAGAGAAGTTTTTATTGAAAAAAAAAAAACCCACGGATTTTGTAAGTGTTGCTGAAACCAGTAAACATGAAGTAAAAGATAACTTTATTCGTGGTTTTTATTTACATACTTTCTAATTTCAGACAAATTTTTACATCATAAAATATGTGTTTTGTAAAATTTTAATTTCCATTCCTTTGTTTTTTTTTTTATTTTAGAACGAACTTCAGATACTTTACATGAAGTTAGCTGCCATTTCTTTTGGACAGTCCTTCTTTATTCATATGAGCATCATCAGTAAGTTAAGTGAAGGTGGAAACAATCAAACAGGATTCACATTAAAAGGTAGCATTCTGAGGCGGCATGGGCAACCAGTGCAGATGATAGACTAAATCAGATTGTCAATTTTTATTGTATCATCTTCCAAACCATACTTAATTGGAGACAACTTTTAAAACACTAATACACAAGTCTAAGATCTAATCTTATTGAATGTTTCAAGGATAAAATCCCAGGATTTAAGAACATATGTAATTATCAAGGAAGAGGATGAAAAAAATCAACTGTATCAAATTTTTAGCGAGAAATATAAGTGTTTTCTGTTTACGAGTAGACTACGATGCAAAAGATAAGTTTGTTATTATCAGTTTAAAGCTACTATATAAGGAAGGGTTAGAAATGCAGTATGAAGATACTGATGTGTTTAGCTTAGATTGTTGCAGTGATAAGTCATCAATTGAACCTTTTGTTTGCAAGAAAATAATGCCATCTCTTTTGTGCAGAGACTTGTATCATTTTTACCCAGTAAACATATATTACTAAACTGTTAAAAAAAGTTATTTACATACGAGAAACCCTTATTGGCATATTGCACTGTTTTAATCGATATACTATTATGCCCTAAATGGTACGTATTTCTAGATCAACAAATGTGATAAGAAATTTAGAGTTTTTGAATTCATATTAAATGTTTTCAAATGAACAAAGGGTTTATGAATGGACTCTATATATAGAAAGAGTATCTACAGTACGTCCCGTTTTGTAATTTTAACAGTACATAGCTCTGAGTTATACATGTACATTTATCATTATTATGTACATGTAGTTTACATTTTGTGAATGTCGTTTGTTAATACATGATACTGAATTGAATAGAATCAGTTTAGTGCGAATAATGTCGGTATTACGTTTTTGATCTGCAATGAGACTTAAGACGTTTTTAGTATATATGTATAAAACTATGTGTTCTGCTAATTGCAAAAGTTTTGGGAAATCAATTCGTACTTAATACATGTGTTTATCTCCTAAAAAGATACGTTCTTTGTAAGGTGTTCATAAAGCAAACAAATAAGGTACATGCATATGTGTTATTTTTTTAAAAAAAATTTATTGTGTGTTTTTTTTCTAGCACTTATTCATTGAGTTGTGATGATCTTAGTATGTTATGTAGAGCGTAAAAAAGCTTATTTAAAGTGTTATTTTAGTATTAGTTGCCACAGGAATAAAGTTGATATTATAACTTCGATATGTACAATTTTAAAATATCAGTTTTATAACATATTCTCATATATCTCCTTTTATTAAGTTAATTAAATAATAAATATGACATTTTTTTATTGTTTTCTGAAATGTAGTGAACAAATAGATTTGAAACTTGTTCTGCTTCAATAAATTTGTATGAGAGTTAAACAATGACTTTGTTGAAATTATGTGAAGAAGGGAGTATACATACATTATCTAGAGACCGATTAAAAAGTTGCTAATTGAGTTTTTTTTGTAGTTTTTGTTTTATTGAAAAAGATGTTTTTTATTCAGGTAAAAGCGTAATTTAACAAAATAATTTCGAGAAGAAACTCTCCTTATTATTATCTTTAATAAACATGTATGCCTTAGAGTATATACAATTTTTGGTTAAAATTCGGTGTCTATGAACTAGATTACATGTAACACTGGGAAATTGCAGAAAAATATCGCAAAAAAACTTCTTACTATAACGATTCATGTAATATGAAGATGTAGACTAAAATACGAAGCACGTAGTTGTTGACTAAGTATTTTAACTGATGTCAGTTTAAGTTCATCAGTCAAACATGCTTTGTACAACGATGGTTGGGTTGTGAACTTGACGTTGCCAGGCATTAACCTCCTGAATTATCTCTAGCATAGGATCTGGTGATTCTGGAACAACGTCGTCCTCGAACCAGAACTTACACTGAAATTGTTTCGCAGGCCTTAGTTAATGACTAAAGTTACCAAAAAGATTTATCAAAGACAAAACATTGCTTACGTAGATGTCAAATGATCAAACAATTAAACAACAAAATACTATATTTGAGTTTTATGGATTTATTGGTGATAATGGCCACGGCTGCTTGATATTAAAATGAATACAGAATACAATGTGAACCCTTGGATCAGCTGTTCACCTGTAAACATTTTTACCTTATTCATTAATACTTTATACTTTAACATATTATATAAACCATTAAAAGTCCATGTGAGCACTACTGGTAAGCTGAAATATTCGCTGGCAAGCTCAGCAGTTGTCCCAACTGATTAGGAAGCCGTGACGAATGGGGTCTACTCTTATGGTGGCAGCTTCATCCGGAAAATTTAATCTGCAGAGCCAGAAAACATCGAACTATGATATTGTATTCAATTTAAATAACATAAAATCCAATAGGACCACCGGATATATGAAGGGGAGAGGTGGGTGGGTCAAATTCAAAGCAGCGACTGATTGGATGTTCTGCAGGGAGTCTGTGACGTCACAAGTTCAAGCCAATATTCCAAAGATCACACGATGACCAGCTCATATGCGTAAAGGTACCAAGGGTTGGAGGGTTATCATTATGGTGAAAATATTTAGCTTTGATCAACCGATTTAACTTCGATGAGTTAAATCCAAATAACTTTAATTTGTAAAGTATTGTTTTGTACAGCTGTACTTGCACAGTTGATTAAAAACGGAAACACTCCAGAAATAAATTGCTTGAAAATTACATTCCACAACAAGAGCAATTAAAACTCTTTAAAAATAAAATCAAAAACAAATTGGGCTACAGTGATTTCCCTCAAACTGTATATCTTGATATTGTTGAAATAAACAGTTAAATACAAAGATGATGAAAGGAGACGTTACTTAAGTTGGACATGTTTAATATATTTAGTCTACTATTGTTCAGTAAAATGTGAACATAGCAGATATTATGAGAAAAAACGTTTGTTTACTATTACTCAGTATCTTGAACATACAAACTACAAACAGGTGTTTTAGTTTCTGCTGGTAAAAGGTTAAAGACAGCTACACCAAAAGTACAATTACTGACCAATAATCTCTGGCAGTCTTCAGAATTGTTACTAGATGATATTCCGCACAAGCACGGGAATTAACAAATTACGCTTAAAATAATACGACGCTAAATATGTAGAACCAATTTTTTTTCATTTTTGGAAATACTGTGTCCACAAATTTTCTTAATTGCTTTCTTGACTTATTCTTTGAAATCGAAATAAAAAAACTGCATGGCTGAATATTAAGATATGCGAGCAGGGATGAAAAATTTAAACTAAAATGGATAACTATTCATGCCTTATATCTCTGTTGCCACTGACCGTAAAAAAACAAACTTTTCTTATTTTATTTCAAACCACTGAATGGGTATTTCTTTTTCTAAATTCTGTATTTTAGGTCAAATTCACAATAATTTTTATCACTTTTTTATCACTTTATCATTAATCTGTCGTGTTAAAAAAGTATGAAAATATAGAAACGCTAGTGTATGCATATTTATTTGCACATTTTAAACCTATGAAGTATCTGCCCAATGGTTAACACGTTAACTCGCCCTTCACTTTCCGCCGCTTGATGTTTCATAGGACCGACGATATCCAAAAATAAGCATTCAATGCTTATATTTATATTCATACTGATGTATGTTTGTATGAAATATATCAGTATCGTTGCTTCAGAGCCATTATATGCGCCCTCAGTCAAGGATATGAAACATACATGGAACAGCAATATTAACATTTTTTTTTTAGTTTGCTTCCGTGACTAAAAATATAGTGCCAGATACTTTGTAGAGAAAAATCTTTTTTATCAAGAAGTAAAAATAATTTAATGATTAATTTTAAAAGTATATAACATATTGGTTAAGCAAGGTAAAACGATTCATTTAATCTTACAAAAATTTGTAAACTCAAAACACGTGATGACGTTTATATCTGTCTCATCGCGCATTAATTAGCAAAGTGTATTAATAAAAAACTGAACGTCGCAGAATTCAAATGCAAACATAAGGGGAAATTTACACTGAAAGTAAATATCTTTCAATAATTATTAACAGGTATAAAGCAGTTTTAGTTTACCGACATCATATCCTACGTGTTGAAATACTAAAGGTCTAAGCAGTTACTCTGGTGTAGGCGTTTCGTTGTTTAATTGGTGAAATGTCTTAATTTATAAGTATAGGTGTTACAAGGAAAAAAATGTAAGATTTTCATATCGTATCCTACTTTGGTTTTTGTTAAAACATGAAACTCTCTTAATATGATTGTCTTATTTCACCATTTAGCGGTTTTTATATTAAACGATAATATTCAGAACAGAGTAATCGTTCGTATTTACGTGTTGAGTGGTTGAAAATATAAACATTGCGTGGCTTAATAAAATCATATCCATGTTTGATGCTTGTGGTGTGCAATACCATGTTTAAAGAAATAATGGAAGTCTGTTTTGCATAAAAACTTGGTATATCGAGTCATTTTCAAGGAACATTTTGCATAAAATAGTATAGTCTGTTTCACTATTGATGCTATTACTAGGTCAGGAGCGGATCGAAAACTAATCCTCAGGGGGAATCTCTACTTAGCATGTTAATTGTTGCAACAGCAGACAAAAACTATTTTTTTGTATTTTTACATTTATTTCTAGAACACATTTTATCCACCTATTAATGAAGATAAAGTTTAAAATCAATAAACCTCTAGATTTAATAATTGACTACTATAGTACCTAGATTCTATGAACTAGACTATAAACACGAGGCACAAATTTTACTCTGAAACTGAAAGGGTCAAATAAAACCCTGTGGTCTAAAATTTAAATGACAATAACATTCGCAGATGTGTCTATTTTGGTAATATTTTGGCTGTAACGTCAGTTTTTTTAATGGGTAGACTTAAGAGAGAAAATACACTCTAGGAAGGATAATTAAACTATGGCCAACATGTCCTTCAAATTCGTTTTGAATACATTAATTAATTGGTATTACTTTTCTTTAACAACATCCCAAGTTTGACAGATATGATGAGATAATGTAAATGCAGATGGTATTTTGCTTTACAGTTTCTCAGTAACTGATCAGAACGTTTAAGACACAACCAGCGATAGGAATTTATAGTGCTTGGTTTTTATTTAATGGCTTCAATTCTATACATTGAAATTATCATTGCAGTGCAGTACTTTAGGTTGATATTTTGAAATATACTATTATAGATTGAATTTATTTGACAGCTTATAATTACCTTATTATTTACTGGTTGATTGAAAATTCATTATATTAATAAGTTGGGATACCCAAAATGTGTACAACTGTACATATTTTTTTTTCACTCTTAGTAAAATGTTAGCATAAAATAGAGTAAGGCCGCAAGTGGCGGATCACACCAGGCTCACCGTAAATAATAATCAATTTAAATTATATGAATTCTATGTATTGAACATTCTAACGTGAAAAAATCGAACTGTCTTTTTGTCTTGTTGTAGAATTGTACCCTTTAAAACACCACATAATAAAGAGAAATCTGATCGCTCAATTAAGGTTTAAGGTGGTACATTGTATGGGACATTCGTCGATAAAAGTAAAAATTAATTGAAATACTTTCATCTGTTTAGAATTTTTAAATTTTACAATATTTAGCAAAGAAATAGCCTTTAAATAAGGAATCATTCTTTGAGTATTATGAGGTGATAATTTCGGTCGAGGCGTGATCGAATCAAATAAAGCCCGGATGGTTTTATGATAGATTTGATCAAGCCCCGACAGAAATTATCACCTCACAATATTCAAAGAATGATTCTATATTATATTACTTATTTATTTTTAAGCCATTGTACGATTAAATATTTGAATATAAATAAGCAAACCCCAATTTGATGTTATGGGTTTTATAGTACAAAACCGATACGTAGTGTTATCACAGGCAAAGACACTGGAAGATGTAAATATAAATATTTGGAGAGGTGAAAGTTGTATTATCCCTATCGGGATTCGAACTCATGACTTACAGATTCATAGTAAACCCTCTAACCTACTGCGCTACGCTGTTAGGTGACAATATTGGAAAAAAACCAACTTATTTAATTAATTACGGTACGTCTCGTTTTATTTTGATAAACAATACGTCACAACATGGAAGTGTCCCATACCACCTTAAGAAAGAACGTGACTTACAAAAAAAGCAAAGGGTTGGAAACAGAATCTGAACGAAGTTGTAACGTTAAACAATAATTCTAATGAACCCCTATAGATTGTCTGGCGGAGGATGGTTCTGAACAATTTGGCCAATTAGGCAACACACAGTTTAATTTGGAGGACATCGTTGCAAATCAATTGTAGTATTCAATGCAGTAGGTCTTGTTCATCTATTCTTGCAACATTTTTATTTTTTCTGAAATATATTAGACCTTGATCGTGATTACGGTGCCGATTTTAATTTTAATTTTTGATTTGGAAAACAATTAACGTACAATAGAAGTACTTTTAAAGATAAAATTTTCGAAATTATTAATCAATTTTCAAACACCTGATTAACCTGAGAAATCAGACACGAAACAAGTGCCTGAATATTTGGGTCGAAGAATTATACACAACCCCCTTTTGATATTCCAAATTGCGAATCTATACTTTTGATATAACTTTGGCCGAAACAATGCGAATTTATCCATGACAAGGCTTAACGGTATAAATGAAATGAGTTGCTATTTTGAATTTTTATTCACAGTTGTTTAAATCAATAGTAAGGACAGTAAAATTGATCGATAATTGAGCATTAAGCCCGATCGATAAGTGGCCAGATTACGGAAGATAAAAGCAGTCGGTTCTTTTATCATCGGCCAGTTTACAGAATTGACAAGATCCGGATTGCACAACATTTTTTAAACATAACATGATTGCATAATATCTGACTTTTGCCCTTTTAACGATTGTGATATTTTACATGCCAGGAAAAGCGTCAGAACCGGCGCTATTATGAAAACTTGAATTTCACCTCCTCCAACTTGATATCTTTGGTGATTTAAGTGAGCAGTTCCTCTTTTTGAAAAAAAGGAAGAGTTTAATGCAAAGATAGAAACATATACTTAGGAATCACAAAAATACCGGAAAGGTCCGTTTATTTTTGGTAGGGTTCACACTCATAATTGTATACACTAAGGAAATCATGTGGGTACATATCACAAGTTATTTACGACAAGTCAACAGGTGGCTGATAACTTAATGCCGAGAACTGTTTCGGTGCATGGAACAATTGATAAATATTAAAATACACCGGAATTTAAAAAACTTTTGACAGAATAAAATGTAACTCTGAAAGTGTAATAATACAACGCGCATTACAAACGATATAGGCAGTGTTACATCCGCGGTATCCAGAATCACGGCCAGAAAAAAAAATAGGGTGAGATATGATAAACGGCCCCAACTTTTAATATTATTTTGGCCGAAGAAAAGGCGTATTTATTTATAACAAGGCTTACCAGTATAAACTGAAATGAGTTCCTAGTTTGGGCTTATATTCACAGTTGTTTAAATCAATAGCAAGGACAATAAAATTGATCGATAATTGAGCAGTAATTACCCCGCATAAGGTCGATCAATAAGTGGCCGGATGACGGTAGCTGGAGGTCTGTAGCCCCCGGTCTGAAAAAATTCTGATGGACCGGGAGCTACAGATCTGCAGCTAGGGTCATGGAAGTTAACTCTTACTAATTATAAGTCAGTTCTTTTCATCGCGGCCAGTTTACAGAATAGACAAGATCCGGATCGCATAACATTTTTTAAAGATAAAAAAATAAAAATATGTCAAGGGATATGCCGTAATGCGCAACATCTGGATTCAACAAGTTTTACTGTACATGTAATCTTAAGAAATAACAGGATAAAATGAAATGAAATAAATATTTACGGTTTTAATTCGAAATTCTTTACTCAGATGAAATCAAATATGTACAAATAGGACATTACTTATTACCGTTGAAGAAATAGTCTCGCTTTTAACAGTTTATAATTCGAATGTCTAATATGTTAGAACTAGTTTCACGGTATGGCAGACATGTTTACCTCAGTCTTACACCATTCAATCTTAACAAGACATCATGAAGATGAATACACTCGCAAAGAGTCTCGCTTTTCTGTTTAAAAATTGGATGAAACGCTTTTTAGAGGATTTTGCTTTGATTTTTGTTTACTACTTAGAAACTTTAAAGTTGCCATAGAAATTCAATTCCAGGATATTACCTCTGACCAACAGGCATTTCTGGTTTGATATGAGCAACATTGAGCGAATGAGAAATAATTGATGGTCGACAAATGGATTGTAAAATGGTCTGCTATGACCTATACGAAAGACCTTGAAACCTGGTTCAAAGTCATTGCCAACCCCTTGCCCTAAAGCGTTATGAATGTGGAGCGTGAGCCAGATAAGTCTATAAAGAGAGGATACATGTTCTGAATTTTTTTAGTGTTTGATATGATATGACCTTTTACCAAGAACGTTATTCGATAGTATTGCACACCATTTGACAAAAGAGGCTCTGTAGGTGAAGTGTGATTGAATAACAGAGAGAACATTTATGACCCAGACAAAGATTTTTAGATAATATCGTTATGACTTTAACTTGATTAAGACTTAAAAACCTTTGTTTAAGAGGGCTACATCGTAATGGCCATTTTTTGACTTTATTAAACTCATAAAGAAAATCTCTAGGAAAAGACATATAAAAATGTTTAACTTTTAACGAATATTATAGGGCTAAGAGAAAGTAAGTTTTCCCTGAAAAGAAGGTCTTTGCGTGGTCGGATATAACATTGACGTTTGACCAAGAAAAGTCCTTCAAGATCACTAAACACCATTTGACCAATTGGACTCTGTGGGTAAAGTATATGCCAGATTGGACCAAAGAGATACACTGTAGAATGTTGATATGGTCAAAACAAAGATGATTCTGTTTAGAAATTTGGTTCAGGATCATTTTAATTTTTGAACACAGTTTATAAATGACTGTATGTACATGTTTTAGTATTTTAACATAATCTCTAAAAATTGCCTTCAATATGTTATGGATTTCTTTCATTATTTATTATATTAATTTAATCATACCTAAAATTGCTCCCATATTCAACTTTTTGTGTAGATGATGTTTCAGGGAATTATGCTGCTGTAACTATACTGTTTACCTCCGTCAAATCTTCTACCAAAGCTTGAAGGAATTTTTACTCAGACCCCTCTTTATAAATGAACTACTACATGTCATTATCAATGAACAAGTACATGACACATGATAAAACAGATTTCAAAAATGAGGGCCAAAGAGGGCTATGTTTTGATTACTTGGGTACTTAATATACATTTAATGTCTTACATTATATTCTATTAAGATCGCTCACTTCACCTGGAAATAGTTTCTCAAATCAGTAGACAATTACTTGATTATGATAGATATCATGTTAGATAAGAAGTTTGTGTCATATATGCGAAAAAACATGCAAAATATTTTGGGTAAAAAATTACATTTTCAAAATTTTAATTCAGTAAATGGGAACCAAAAAACCCAAGTAGATTCAAACTTCTCATAAACTGCGGTTGACAAGCCTGCTACATTAACCATTAAAATATGGCGTTGTCGACACAATCGATTAGTAAAACAATCTAACAAAACATTTACATTGCCATCTTGTGAGGTAGTGACTTAAATAAAAATAAAGTCTCGGTGTAGTGAGATACCATAAAGGTCTTTTTGATTGACAAAACACAAACTATGTATTTTGTACCGTAAATATTTAAATCAAAGTGAGAAATATTTATCTTTAACACATTTTTCCGTTAAATGTACGTCTTTTATCTCAACTTTCATAATTTATCAAAGCTGATATATATACATTAACTCTCTGATGACACAATGACGCTACACAATTGTTAAGGTCAACAAATCTCGTCCATTCACCTTGCTTAATGGGGAAATCTTGGGCTGCAAAGGTCGTAATATCTTAATGATTGTATTTCGTACAAAATAATCATTTCAATTTTGGAATGTGACCTTGGATTTTGATTGTCAAAAAGTTCATTGAAAATCATGTTGCACAAGGAATACAACTGTTTATACTTGTGCCAGTTTATTACCATAATGTATTGAATTGTTAAGGAAGTTTTTTTTTTTTTTTTTTTTTTTTACATCCATTTATCAATTCGTTTGATTAAAATCTTCGACTGTTCGCAGAGCTACTTCTTCTATTTGTTTATTTGCTTCGACAAACAGCACTGATCATAACTGTACACTTCCGTTCCTACACTGTGCATGTGGTATATTCGTTTTTATAGAAGGAATCGTAGAATCAGTGGATCGGTATATAAAGTTCCTTCCGTGATTTTGTCTTAAAGTTTTTGACTTAATCTTTATAAGACACTTTAAACGTTTAGATAAAGTTCCTTCCATTATCTTGTCTTAAGGTTTTTGACACCATCTTTATCAGACAATTTAAACACTTAGATAGAGAGTTCCTTCCATGATCTTGTCTTAAAATTTTCTACTTCATCTTTATCAGACAATTTAAACATTTAAAAATAGTTTCTTATGTGATCTTGTCTTAAAATTTTGACACTTTATCTCTATCGGACACTTTAAATATTTTGTTCAGGCTTCATTTATTTGAAGAAACTGAGAGAGAGAGAGAGAGAGAGAGAGAGAGAGAGAGAGAGAGAGAGAGAGAGAGAGATTTCATTTGTTTTAAAGTAATGCACATTGTAATAGAATCCAACAAAGCAGTTTCAGTCCACGTACTACACCTGTCAATCAAATCAGCCCGCGAGCTACACCACGTGCTCTTTCCGTGATACATTTTTTCAAGACCGAAGAAAATAGAAATTTATATGTTTGACAATAAAGTATTTTATAGTGTTTTAATGTATAATATGATTCTTACACACTCTATGTGTGAAAGTTGATTTGTTGACATACTACGTTGTTTAAGCAGAAAACTCCACGTGTAAACCCCGTCTCTCTCTCTCTCTCTCTCTCTCTCTCTCTCTCTCTCTTTTAATTGAGATTGCTTATCCAATTTTCAGAGAGCCGAAGACCCCCCTCCCCCTTTTCCCCTATCTTCTTCAAGTTCATTGTTTATGCATTTAAAATTAAGACTTGTTATCAGAAAGATTATTAAAGCTTTTGCTTCCTGTACTTTAGTGTATAACCCATGGAAGCCGTAAGGTACTTGTATTTACATTGTGACTGACTCACTACACCTTGGAATAGTGTCTAAATCAACAAAAAAAATTCTTGATTAGAAAAGATGCAATGTGGCATAATGCATCAGAAGTTTATACATGTAAGTCATATAGGCGAAAATATATACAATTTTGTATTTAAACACTTATAATTCAAAAGTTCAATGAAATTGAAATGAAACGCATGCAAATTTAAACTTGTTTTCTGCGGTTCACAAGCCCGAAACTCATGCACAGATACCGGTATGTTTTACAACACAGGTAGACTTAAAATTTCGACGTCTTGCTAAAAATGGAACAGTTGTCAGCATACATTTCATGATATATAAGTAATATACCATTGGCTTTGATAAATTCAAGGCTTTTTAAAATGTTTGATGCTGTGCATATTTGAAACACGGCAAATTTCGGCCAATAACGTCCCTTGTTCTTTTCTTAATTGCTTTCTTGACATATTCTATGAAATCAAAATTTAAAAAAACTGCATGGCTGGATATTTAGATGAGCGAGCAAGGATGAAAAATCTAAACAAAAATGGATGATTATAAATTCATGTCCTATTCCTCTGTTGCCGATGACAGGAAAAACGCAAACTTTTCTTATTTTATTTCAAACCACTGATTGGGTATTTATTCTAAAATTCTTTATTCTAAATATTGTTTTTTTGGTCAAATTTCACAATAATTTTTATCACTTTTTATCACTTTCTCATTAATCTGTCGTGTTAAAAAAGTATGAAATTAAAAACGCTAGTGTATGCATACTTATTTGCACATTTTAAACCTATGAAGTATCTGCCTAATGGATAACCTGTTTAACTCGCCCTGCACTTTCCGCCGCTTGGTGTTTTATAGGACCGACGATATCCAAAAATAAGCATTCAATGCTTATTTCTATATTCACACTGATGTCTGTTTGTATGAAATATATCAGTATCGTTGCTTCAGAGCCATTATATACGCTCTAAGTCAGGGATATGAAACATACATGGAATAGCCATATTAACATTTTATTTAGTTTGCTTCCGCGACTAAAAATATAGTGCCAGAAGCTTTATACAGAAATTTTTTTTTATCAAGAAATAGATATAATTTAATGATTAATTTCAAAAGTATATATCAGATTGGTTAAGTAAGGTAGAACGTTTCATTTAATCTTGCAAAAATATGTATACTCAAAACATGTGATGACGTTTATATTTGTGCTCATGGCGCATGAATCAGCAAAGTGTATTTATAAAAAATTGAACGTCGCAGATTTCAAATGCAAACATTAGGGGACGTTTTCACTGAATGTAAATATTTTTCAATAATTATGTACATGTAACAGGTAAAAAACAGTTATAGATTACCGACATCATATCCTACGTGTTGAAATACTAAAGGTCTAAGCAGTTACTCTTGTGTTGGCGTTTCGTAGTTTAATTGGCGAAATGTCTTAATTTATAAGTATAAATATTACAATGAAAGAAATGTAAGATGCTGTAAAGTATTTTCATACAAAAGGCAATTTGTGTTTAGCACTACACAGAGATTGATCAAGATGATGATAATACTGTTTACTGTTTTTAATGTGATGATAGGCTTGTTCATTTGTTTAAATCAATTATAAGGACAGTAAAATTGGTCGACAATTAAGCAGTAAGGCCGATCGATAAGTGGTCGGATTACGGAAGATAACAGCAGTCGGTTCTTTTAATTGCGGCCAGTTTACAGAATAGACAAGATCCGGATTGCACAACATTTTTTAAACATAACATGATTGCATAATATTTGACTTTTTTTTGCTTTGCCCTTTTGACGATTGTGATATTATACAAATCAGGGAAAGCGTCAGAAACGGCACTGTTACGAAAACTGAAATTTCACCTCCTCCAACTTGACATCTTTGGTGATTTTAGTGAGCAGTTCCTGTTTTTGAAAAAGGGAAGAGTTTAATGCAAAGATAGAAACATATACTTAGAAATCACAAATATACCGGAAAGATCCGTTTATTTTGGGTAAGGTTCACACTCGTAAGTGTGTACACTAAGGAAATTTATTATCACAGTTGTTGAAATCAATAGCAAGGACAGTAAATTTGATCGATAATTGAGCAGTAATTACCCGCATAAGGCCGATCGATAAGTGGCCGGATGACGGTAGCTGGAGGTCTGTAGCTCCCGGACTGATAAAATTCGGATGGACCGGAAACTACAGATCTGTAGCTAGGGTTATGGGAGATAACTCTTACTAATTATAAGCAGTCGGTTTTTTCATCGCAGCCAGTTAACAGAATAGACAATATTCGGATTGAAAACAAATTTTCAAACCTAAAAAAAAAAAAGACAATGTCAAGGGACATGCCGGAATGCACAACATCTAGATGAAACAAGTTTTACTGTACATGTTATCTTAAGAAATAACATGATGGAATGAAATGAAATAAATATCTACTGATTTAATTCGAAAATGTTTACTCAGATTAAGATTAAATTAAATATGTACTAGTTGGACATTACTCATTACCGTTGAAGAATTAGTCTCGCTTTAAACAGTTTATAATTCAAATGTCTACTCTGTTAGAACTATTGTCACGATATGGTAGACATGTTTACCTCAGTCTTAACAAGACACGATTCAATCTTAACTAGACATCATGAAGATGAATACACTCTAAAAGATCGAGTCTCCCTTTTCTGTTTATTAAATTGGATGAAACGCATTTTAGAGGATTTTGTTTTGATCTTTGTTTATTACTTAGAAACTTTAAGATTGCCATAGGAATTCAATTCCAGGTTATTACCTCTTACCAACAGGCATATGATATGACCTTTATCTTTTATAAAGAACGTTATTAGATAGTATTGCAGATCATTTGACAAAAGAGGCTCTGTAGGTGAAGTGTGACTGAACAAAGGAGAGAACATGTATGACAAAGACAAAGATATTAAGATAATTTCGTTATGACTTTAACTTAAGACCTAGAAAACTTTGTTTAAGAGGGCTCCATTGTTGTGGCCATTTTTAGACTATATTGAACTCATTTAGAAAATCTCTAGAAATATAAAAAATCTAACTTTTAACCCAGATGATAGGGCTAAGGGAAAGTAAGTGCTCTGAAAAGAAGATGATGGGATATAACATTAACGTTTGACCAAAAAAAGTCATTAAAGATCACTAAACACCATTTGACCAATTGAACTCTGTGGGTAAAGTATATGCCAGATTGGACCAAAGAGAGATAATGTTGATACGGGCAAAACAAAGATAATTCTGTTTAGAAATTTGGTTCAAGATCATTTTAACTTCTGAACATAGTTTATACATGTATGTACATGTTTTAGTATTTTAACATAATTTCTAAAAATTGCCTTCAATATATTATGAATTATGTTATTCATATGTTATGGATATGTTATTATATAAATTTAAAGTATACCCTAAAATTGCTACCATATTCAACTTTTTTGTGTAGATGATGTTTCAGGGAATTATGATGCTGTAACTATACTGTTTACCTCCGTCAAACCTTCCACCAAAGCTTGAAGGAATTTTTACACAGACTACTCCTTATAAATGAACTACTACATGTCATTACCAATGAACAAGTACATGACACATGATTAAACAGATTTGAAAAATGAAGGCCATGTTTAGATTACTAGGGTACTTAATATACAGTTAATGTGTTACATTAGATTCTATTAAGATGGCTCACTACACCTGGAAATAGTTTCTCAAATCAGTAGAAAATTACTTGATTATGATAAAGCATGTAAGATAAAAAGTTTATGTCATATATGCGAAAGAATGAAAAAAAAATTGAATAAAAAAATACATTTTCAAAATTCTAATTTAGTAGATGGGAACAAAAAATCCAGGTGGATTCGAACTTCTCATGATCTGCGGTTGACAAGCCCGCTACTTTAATCACTAAGCTTTGGCGTTGTCGACACAATCGATTAGTAAAACAATCTAACAAAACATTTACATCACCATCTTGTGACGTAGTGACTTAAAAAATATAAATCTCGATGTAGTGAGCTACCTTTTGTACCTTAAAGGCCTTTTTCGATTGACAAAACACAAATTGTATATGTTGTACAGTAAATATTTAATTGAAAGTGAGAAATATTCAGCTTTAACACATTTTTCCGTTAAATGTACGTCTTTTATCTCAACATTCATAATTTATCAAAGCTGATATATATACATGTAAGCTTACATGTAAAAGTTTTCAACTGTCGGATCAGATACATACGATTGCCAGCACTACGTGTATGTGAACTCTCTGATGACGCATTGACGCTACAAAATTGTTAAGGTGAACAAATCTCGTTCGTTCACCTTGCTTAATGGGGAAATCTTGGGCCGCAAAGGTCTTAGTTCGACAAACATCAACATTGAAATTTTTTTACCACAAATTGGATGTTCTTAAAACCTTCGCTTTGAGATATTCAATTTATGAAATCTGGTGATAACAAACATAACTTTGTCTAGTGTTCAAATCAAAAGTCAAAATTAAAGGAAAAACACAAAACTGGATCAAAGCAAACATGGACCTCTAATCAAAATTAGAGGTAGAATCAGGTGCCATGTAGGAGTGTACGGTGTTCCGATGTGGCCACTTCGACCATAGCAACTTTGCCTTTAGGCTGTCGCATCTTCGCACTTTCGGCCCTTCGCCGTTGCACCTTCGTACTTTCGCCTTCGCAATTTCGCACTCTCGCACATCGACCTAAAGGCGAAAGTTCGAAGGTCGAATGGTAAAATTGAGACTTGTAGTTATTGGAGGCTCATGAATGTTGCTAAAACTCATGAAATGATTTTATATGATTATCATTAGTTAGAACGTCTCTTGTTGAAATTTATTTGCAATATGTAGGCCCCTAGTGTTAAATACAGAAAAATCTTAGGGAAAATGCAAAACTTGCGGCTATGACTGTTGTGTTGACTTTACTAAGTGATATTGCAAGTTACAGGCGGGAGGTAGAATAACACGAAAAGTAAGCGAATGGGACATAGTAAACTATACACCGGTAAGTTTCTGACATGTAATAGTGCAACATGCACACAGTACGGAAGGTCACCTTAAATATACCTACATATCGAGTTGGAGTCCATAGCGAGAAAATTCTTTTTTCTTTTCATGGTTTAAGTCTTTGAATAAATTCTGCTTTATGTGAATATAGAAATAGGTCTGCTAACAATGATGCGCAATCCGTACCCTCAGGATTGTTGGAAGACCTGATTTCCAAAAACCTACATAGATGTTGTCTATCAGAAAAGCAAGCATCTTTTTATATCATCTTTAGAGTATTTGTGTAGGCAATCCGAATGGTTATTAACCAAAATTATTTTGTAAATGACCGATGACAAGGTAAATAAAATTACGAGATCCATTTCCATTGAAAAAGCAACTATTTATGATGTCAAAAAGCATGAACTTTAACTTATCGTGGGGAATGGTTGTATCAAGTGTAGAAAAGTCGTAACTTTTGTTGCTATTGATTTTAGTAAAAAAAATTCAAATTTTCTAAAATTTCTAGAATTTTTAAGTACCCACATCTGATTTGCACCGCTTCTTGAATATTATGTTGCACAAAACTCATAAAGTCTCTTCTTTACTGTTGTTAATATTGTAGTAAGGAGTATAGGAAGATGCTGGGACGAACATTTACTGGAACCCACTATGTATCTTTGTATGTTAAGATTTTTATGAAGTTTAGGTATCCAATATAAGTAAGGTAATTCAAATTCACTTTTATTGTCAGGAATATTGAAAATATTTAAAACTGACATGATATGAGTTTGAAACATTTCCACCATAAAAATGAGCTATGAGTTAAGCCCCTTTCACAATTGGCGCACGACCACTTTACACCACTTTGCGATCGAAATTTTTGAGCTTCGCACGAGCTCTCGCATACGTTGCACGAGCCCTCGCATTCGTTGCATACGTTTTACAGGTCGCATCAAGTCTCCTCTGAATAGCGGACATGCACACTATTCAGACGCGACCCAACGCAATCCAAATTATCGCAGTGCAACGCACGAACATTAGTACGAACGTTTTATAACGTTTTGTGTACTCGCAAGAGTGATGCACGATTTTAAAAGGTCGTAAGATGAATTGCTGCTGTAAATGCGTGTGTTTTGCGACCTTGAGACTGTTGCTCAACATGTCTCATGTGATCTTGCATTAACGTTTTACAATCATTGCACGACTTATCAGCCTCAATATGCCACTAGTATATATACCCTATATAAGCATCCTTGTTTCAAACCACAATTGACAATATACATGCACTGCATGGTGGTGGGGGAAATATGAAGATTTATTACTCCAAGAAAAATCATATTTCCCGAGGGCTTCGCCATAGGAACATTAATGCAATAAACGTTTTATTATATCGAACAACATATGATTACTAGTAAACAAAATACGTTGATTTCTAAAAATTGTCTGACTTTTCAATAGCAATAACGTCGTGATTGTTTGATTTCCTATGTTACTGTCCTACTTTTCTTTCATAATTTCGAATCATTGTTATGTTGCTTTTGTGATATAAAGAGAATCATAATGACTAAATATTTTTGATTTAATCATTTTTGTCTGCATCGTAGGCTCATGTCGGCTTTTTCATTCCTATGAAATAGCCCTGTCACGTGACTTTCTAGACCAATCAGATATAATAGAATAATAATTTTGAGGTATAATAATAAATGATGCTGCATCTCTGTTTCTTCTTGGGCGGCATGATCTCTCGCTTTTAACTATGTCTACTGAAGAGAGTCGGAAATGGGCGGTATATATCCCCTCTGACTCGCACGAGCATTCGTACCATGGAACGCATGATCGCACGTCCAATCGCATTGGCGCACGTTCAATCGTCCGATCACCTGGTCTTTCGCGCGATCCTATCGCATTATCTTTCAACAGTCGCTTTCATTGCACAACAGTCGCATATAGACGCAAGATATGTCGCAAGGTTTATTGCGTTTACATCGCACAACGCTCGCTTAGATCGTGCGAATTTCGTACGAATACTTTTTCAAATGCGATTATTTCGGCAACAGTTTACGATTCATATCTAATTTTGTCGGTCGCACGAATATTTTGTCGCCTCTGATCGTGCGCCAATTGTGAAAGGGGCTTAAAAGTAGGATTGCCACTTGTCGAATTAAATCTAAGTTCTTCTAAAATACAGTTCATATATTGAGCCTTACAAAGACAATGTTGTTTTTTGCTTTGTCAGCATTATTACATTATTTATTACAATTATGAATGATGCTGTATTTTTCAGAAGCTCTAATTCAAATAAAAGGGAATGATAAAGAATTTGGGTCAAAACAACATTAGTTATCATTGGTTTGAGTAACTAGGAGAAGAGCATCTATCTATCACTACCTAGATATATTAAGGCTAAATACCATATAAAAAATTTGTATTTATTGATTTTCAAAAATAAATGTTTACTTCCAATGCTCTTTAATGTTACATTGAAATTTAAATCAATATTTTGAATAGTGTTCTCATATACTAGAATCACAGTTCATATTTCTTTTTATAATGTAGCTTATGGGTGTTCAAAAGGCTAAATAAAATGTCGTTACTCAGCAAAAAGAGCAGTTGTTGTCACTATGTTACCAATCTTCAATTTCACATATAACCATGTACCGAGCTTGACTGCTAAAAGTGACTGCTATATGTTCACCATATGACCAACAATCCCACTTCAACACTCGGGGAACCTTTGACCCTGGGAAATATAATTTTGAGTTCACAATCATGGTACAGGCACGTAGTATCAGGGGGGGGGGCAGGGGGCCTGCCCCCCTTCTTTTGCGCAGCAAAGATTTTTCTTAAATTTACATTCAAAAAAATTATATTTAGTTTATCGTCATTTTGTTATTAAATGACCAATTTCGATTCAACTATGTGTTTTAGTTCATCAATTTAAAATCAAACAAAGCAGAAACATTCAGAGTTAAGAGTTGACAAAAAATTACATTTATGCAAATAAATGCATTTTTGGCAATCATGAATTATCTTCCTTTTACCTTTTTAACCGGTAGGTAGCAATGTTGTAGTAATTTGTACGGGTAGAGTGGTCTGCCCATTTTACCGCTAGGTGGCAGCTTGAATCAAAACAACGCACCCAAAATGAAAGTTTAAAAAGATGTTCAATCTGTAAATCCCACCTCCCTCCCTAATCAACCGTAATTCGTTTATTATATATCGGTATAGGTACACATGTATTGGTCATTTACGTTATCAGTTTAATCAAATTTGTTTATTATGAGTTTTTACTTGCCTGAATTTTAGGAATATGTTTTTATTCCTTTAGTCACTTCTATATGCCTGTAAATGTCTCTTTTTTCTTATTGTATGAATTTACCATTTTATTGTCTGGCCAAAATTTTTTCTAGTCAAACATTGCGTGTTGATTGGTCTACTGTGTCGTCATTGTCTGGATTTTCCATATTTGTCGTGCCAAAAACTGTTTACCAATATTATCGTCAAAAATGGCAAAAGTTGATCCCTCAACTTTGATTTTAAAGGAAAAATGTTAACTATGTTCAAGTAGTAAGCATTGTTTTTTATATTATTTACATGTTGTATATAATTTGTATATATGTGATAACGTTTATCGTCATTTTGTTATTAAATGACCAATTTCGATTCAACTATGTGTTTTAGTTCATCAATTTAAAATCAAACAAAGCAGAAACATTCAGAGTTAAGAGTTGACAAAAATTGAATTATGGCTGTTGTTTACTCACGATATTTTAACACAAACGGGTCGGCGTAGTTTATGATATCGTAAGTTTATTTAAATCCGAAAAAAGGAAAATTATATTTTAGATTTATGTATATAAGTTATTCAATTTAAACGCTTCTTTAATTTAATCTTTGTTGTTTCGTTATCTATCAAACAAAGGATTTTAAACTCTTTACGACATACATGTATGCCGTATATCAGCGGGCGGTAACATGTAAACAATCGTCTGTCAAAATGTTTTCGATCTGATTCTCGGTAATTTACAACCATGCCATGCTGGAAGAAACAAGGTTTCTCAAATAAGTCAAACCAATAAAAAATTGTGAATTGAATTGAAAAGTATAACACCCCCCCCCCCCGGATTAGGATTTTCAGGATTTTGGAAAGTAATCTTTTTCCTTTTTTTTTGGTTTTTGTTTTTGTTTTTGTTTTTTTTTTGCTTGTCAAGATTTTTTGGACGAGTCTGGCCCCCCACATTCAAAAATGATGCTGCGTGCCTGTTGTATATCCAACGAGAAAAAAACAGTCATGCTGTACAGTATGTTGAAGACATGAGGCAGAAAATGTTGGTTCGGAATTCTCAGACATTTTGTTTTGTTTTTGAAATTTCTCCAGCAGCCCTGTTTCCGGTTTTGACAATTGGACGAGTAAGTAGTTGAAAAACAGTATGCTTATTGTTTGTTGAAATAACAGTTAAATATTCAAACTTAAATATGTTTTATTTTGTATTAATGTTCTAACATCTGTAAGGTTCTGTATTTTTTCAAAATTTTTAAAGAATTCTTTCCAAAAAAGTAACCACATTTGATTTACAACATAATCTTATGTACACCAAGAGGCCAAAATTTATTCAATGTTTGATTTTCTATACATCATTGAAAACCAGCATTTCCACGATTTTCTGTTCACATCTCGATCGGTCTTTATAAGATGCAATTTCATTAGCATCGTTAATTATTTTCTTTCACAAACTATGTTGCCGGAACGCAACTAGGTTGAGGGCGTGGGAGGGGGGGGGGTTACTATGATTTATAATTAAGTAGTCTTTGTAGTTCAAGGGCTTGTAATGTAACATTCATTAGCTTTAAAATCAAAATCTGTTTGAGTTTAAATCTTTTGCCCAAGGATGACTATATCTTAGTTTGTAAAAGAAAATTAAAACAAATTAAATCCCATCAAAAAAATCCCAAATGTAAAGCAGCATATTAAATTTACTTCTTGTAAATTGAACATTGGACTGTAACAACAAAATATCCAACCATTTTATTTTGAAATTTACAAAAATTACTTTTCAATGTCATTGTTTTAGCTGACATCGCGCAGAACAACTGTAAAATAATATTGGAGTCTAATTCCCAGCTATAGCATTGTTTTCCTTCTCACTGTCAATTTCTTCGAGTTAGAAAATGGATTGTGAAAGAGGAAATCCTAGATTCCCTAAAATAGGTATGTATGTTCAGGAAATTGACAAAAAGTGACCGAAATGGAAAATAGAAACGACTATCGTAACAATGAATCTAATATTATGATTGAAAAATTGGCTGTATAAATGGAGGCTTTTAAAATCACACAGATATGACTTAAAAATCTCCTAAAGATTATGACTATCAAACACGTTACTGGAAAGGTTTTAATGTTTTTAATATTTGCGTGTATAATAGGAAATTTGACAATCACTTGAATCAACAAATATAGCAAGAAGTCAACTATTTATATCATAATTTGTATTGTAATTTATCGTTAAAAACGATGATAATAAAAAAAATAATGATGTATAATTAAAATATATCAACAATATTCAATAACTGCCCTCTTCTGTAATTAACAATTTGACCTATTATTGTAATATATTGTATCTCACATATACCAGTTGATATGATATAAATGACAATAATACACAGAATAAAATGTGTTTATTGTACAAAGGCTCGTCCATTCTTTTCATCTCTTTTCAGACAAAACGAGAAATTAAAAACAGAGAAGAAACTAATCAATAGCGATTTATCCAAACAGAAAATTCGATTCACCTATACAAGAAAGTGTTAGTTTTATTCATGCTGTTCTAAATAGAAATATATTATAATACAAAGTGTAGACTTTATGATTTTGTTTCATAAAATATACTGGCGTGTGTGATGTGATTTTAATCGTTTATCTATCTTGACAAGTTATTGTGCGCTATTTAAAAATGTATTGCTAATACATTTAAAGTGTTGAATTCATAACATATGAATTGTAATCAACGACCAATTCAGTTACCTCTATCGTGTATATATACAATACTGGTATCTACATGTATATATCTTTCCAACTCAGATCACGAGTTATAGAACTTTGGGCACATAACATTTTTTGTCCTTTTTTTCGTTTGCTTCGAATCATGAGTTGTTTACTACGTGTAATAATTATTTTTTGTCATAAATTGTTATTTATAGTATTAGTATTCACGTAAAATGAATTAATTGACAAAAAATTATTGAAGGTTATTATGACACAAAATACAATTCCGGAGACAGAAATATTTAATTAGCAATTAATTTTATTTTAATTTTCCAGAAAGTGTATATATAGCATGTACTCATGTACAGACGAATTTCGAAGCTTTAAGTGGCCAATGTACAATACGGAAGAAAAACCACAAATCAACATGCAAAAACGACATTTCAATGAGTCCAGTGAACTTGCATTTTTTTAACACCACACGTGTAACTGAGATAATACTTACAGGTTTGCTATTGAAGAACTGTGATTTAAAAAGGAACCTTTCTAAAACTGTATTCAATGTTATTGAAATTATATACTTTTACATATAGGATAACCTGACCTAAATTGGTTTTTAATAAAAAATCTTGGCCTATACAGAAAAAAGAACGTGTGTTATAGAACATGTTTTATTCGTGATATCAACCTATCCTCCATCTTGTAAAATCTGTTCAAAATAGTAGGTTTTTTTTTAATGTCGACTGATTCATGGTCACATATTTTGGTCTACAACATTTTATTGATTTACTGACAGTCTGACACAACAAATTGGTTGTAAAAATACCGATGTTTATAGAATTTCATTTTTCTCTCATTTCTTTTCTTTTTGCAAATTTTTACATAATCACCAATAAATTGGGGGGGGGGGGGTGGTTATCGGCGAAGTGTTTACATATGTAGCCATAGAATGTGCGGAAATAAGCATGATGTAGAGGACTGGGGAGAGGATCCAACGCCTACTTTGGACGAAATAGGCGCATAAGAGTCGGGCACATACATTTCAAATATTTTATGTTTTCTAAGTTAAATGCAATTTTTAATATCATATATCTTAACGTGAGATTCGTTCAAATTATATTGAAATTACAAATAATTGATTGTTATGCACACCAGCTTCTACATATTAAGCCATTTGTCTCGTCGCATTAATGCAGAGGAAGTAAACTATTACTATCAATTAAGCTTCATGTAACGTGAACATTGCCAAAATAAGTTTATCTTAACAAGCAAATGTCAAGAAAAGGGTTTATTTAAGGACAATACGTCAAAACAACTTGCAAAGATATCAATACTTTGTTGTTGTTTTTTTGTCCTAAGATACATTATTTAAAAAAAATCTTCACCTTACCAACAATGATAGAAAAAACCCATTCATGACATACATTTTATTTTATTTATTTTTACTATGATATACATTGTATATATATCATTTGTTGTATTTTTTGTTCAAATGATTCATCTTTTTTCAAAACAAATTAATTCCCTTCAAAATGTAACTTTTCCAGGTTCAAAAGAATTGTTAATTAACCAGTAATAAATTATACTGTTAGACTGTTTCAATGCTAGTTTAGTACCTCTGACGGATGTTATTTTTTTTCATTTTCTAGCCTCATACCATGTGATTATCATCCATCACAGGATATAATGATCCAGGAAGTGATATAAACAAGACATTTTAAGTGTGTTTATATTACAAATGGAACATTCAAAATGAAGTCCCTGTGGATATACATGTTAGTGATCCTTGTATCTGTCAAATGTGTTGCGAGTAAGTATGATATATAAAGTATGATATATAAAGTTTGTAAGGTGTAATCATGTATTAGTATAGAAGCCAATATAGCATCTGTGATCTAACTTATAAATTCGGAAAATTTGGCGAAATAAAGTAAATAGATCTTTAAGTGTGCATCTGTAAATGATAATTGTCTCCTGTCGAGAAAGTGTATAATATCATACGTATTTTAATGTAGGCTACTGCTCTTTGTTTTATAGTAATGTCCCTGTACAAAACTAACGAAATATATGAAATATATGCATAAGCAATTTCAAAGTACGTTTACTATGAATAAATACTGCTATACTCCTCGGTACAAATACATGCTTTCAGTAAGAGGGTTAACTTATTTAAGATTCATAAGTTTGTTGCTCTAGAAGTTTATGTTTGTTTATAGAGCAAATGTATAGAATATACGATCGAAATATACATATCTCTTTGTTACTTGATAGTTTAATAAAAATAACATTTTATCTTCAGTGTTAGAAATTATGTTATTGTCGGTAGAACGTACTATAAGTGTGTATTTTTAATTATTGAAGGCCAGTGTATAGGCAATACGACCTGTGATTGCCATTGTCTTTGCTGTTCCACCGTCGTGGGTGTATGCCTTAGACCTCCAGCTCGCTACTGCACTTCTTGCGCTAAAGGATGGAGCGGCACAACAAACAATGGCTGTCAAAGACGTAAGTAGAATGTGTCATGTTCTTAAAAATTAGCTATGTAACATGTTTATGACAGAAGGATGAACGGACGGACGGACAGACAGACAGACAGACAGATAGATAGATAGATAGATAGACAGATAGATAGATAGATAGATAGATAGATAGATAGATAGATAGATAGATAGATAGATAGATACTAATACAGTTTATATTTGCATTAATCACCAAATTATCTTTATTTAAACAAAAATATTTATAAATAGTAATCGATAAAATGTTTTGGGAAAAACTGTCGATACAAAATATAGTAGCACTAGAATCACACAGTAAAAGCAATTTGGCTCTCGCACGCTTATTATATCAATATTAATTTTAACGTGATCACCTAAATAACATGAACAAAGTTAGTTCCCTAAAACAATATATTTGAAAATGATATATAAGCATTGACACTTACAGAAAATTCGAATATGGAATATTGTGAAGAATTGATGTAGATGACCTTTAATGTAGATATACACACTTTAAAAATATCACCATAATGTTTAATTGAAAAATTACAACCCTAAGGAGATGTTTTTATGCATGTTTAAATACACGTCGTTTTAATTTTGTACATTCATGTTTAAAACAAATAAGAACTTGTTAAAAAAATTCAGTTTGATAGTAACTTGCAAAAACATTTAACTAAAAACACCAAAGAATGAATACAATGTCTTTATTTTTGCTACTTTTAAAAGCTATTTAAGGAGGCCGATTTGCGGAAAAACTACAATAGCATAACTCTTTATTTTATAACCATATGTAATTTAAACCAACTCTAGTTTATTTGCGAAGGTTCATGAAAATCGACCGTCTGGTTCTTTTTAGGGACCATCTCAAAATAGAGGTACATTTACTATAGGAATATATAGGAAACTGTCATTTTCCGCACATCAAAGCAGTTTCAAAAAAATACTACAATAGCATTTTTTTCTCTAATTGTTATATATGACTAGTAATATCATTTCCTACCTTATATGTAACAACCACAAAATTCTACCGTCTGGTTTTTAGTGGGGGGCCATCTCAAAATATTAAAATGCACCAAATTTTGCTATATATTTGGATCATCACGAATGATGATTGGTATAATGGATTCATTCCGAATATGAGGAAAAAGTCTTGGAGGATAGCATCATTCTGTATATAAAATTTCAACAGCGTACAATTTTTTACTTATTCTTTTATGTTATTTCTTATAACGTACTCCTACAAAGCTTCATTTTATCATAACGTCATAAAAGCGCAATGGTAATGCTCCCCTACCGCACAACGTAAAAATCGTGTTAAAAATAAAAATTTCCTTTAAAAATCTAGATATTTTTATCTGTATTTTGTTTATTGTGTTCAATTTTATAAATGATATCGAAAAAAATTCATAAGAAGTATAAATCAACTGTATTATTTTAGAATGCGCAAAAACATGCGCAATGCAAACTAAATACATAGAAATGTAAGGTTATCTTAAAGAGGCTAGATATTGTTAAAAAAATACATCAGAAGTCTGTTTAGGTTTTCATAGCTAAAATGGTTTTTAAAAACTGAATAGTTTTCTTTGCGTTTAAATTAATTCAGGTTTTTCTTATTTATTTTCTTATAAACTGGTTAATGCTGCAACATTAAATTATCTTACCGGTGCCGTTATATTATCAAAATCTTCGAATTCTTTTTGATAAGGTATGTTTACATCTATATAGTTCTTGGTTCTCTCTATTTATAAGATGATATCTAAATTCCCACATAATTATTTGTATATTTCATGTTTAATTCGTAGTTGAAAGTTGATAAATAGACAACACCGCTATTATAAGGTATACAATTTATAACTTATGCATCCAGTCAAAATTGAGGAACATATTTACGCATACTGTTTCACACATACAAATAGACCAGGTTACCAAGACACACACACACACACACACACACACACACACACACACACACACACACACACACACACACACACACACACACACACACACACACACACACATATATATATATATATATATATATATATATATATATATATATATATATATATATATATATATTTATCTCATACGTGTGGTGTATATTACCCGTGTGATAAACCTTTGCTATATCAAACGGGTGATGCTATATCAAATACTTCCGGTCCGAACTATTTTTGACACAGCCCCTCGCTTCAACGCTTCAGTGACCTATATGTTTTTACAAAGATCTAGTACTTTCAACATAACTATATTTACTACAAAAATTGATATAAAAGGGATTTTGTCAAAGATTTAAATTACAAATATGAAGGAAAACACATAACTGCGTCGCATAGGCGTCGGAAATGGGGGGGGGGGGGTATTGTGAATTAAGGCGGGGGGGGGGGGGGGGCTTATACATAACCGTAACCACAATTTCGAAAGTTATACACAACCGTAACCACAGATTTTTGATGAGTTTAGCCCCCTTCCAACTTTCAATTTGCTTTGTGATTTTTATAAAACTGCAAACTACGTTAACTATCAAGGAGTTCATCCTGACGACGCGACGAAAACAGAGCGCTCTGGTTGTGTTTATATACAAGAACTTACCGAAATAATGTTTCATAAGAAGTTTATTCCACCACCAGTAAGCATCTTTATTCACTTTAATTTCGAATCATAAGGCTAGTGTCTGTTTTATAGAACATCAACAACTGTTCCTCGTTCGAGTCAATTCAAACTAACGAGCATTCGCAACTTCGTGTAACGTTATGTCAACAAACTTGATTATTCAAGTCTTCTCTTCGGAATTTCCATTTAATCAAGTGAATAAGCTCTAAGAAAAATTATTTAGAGCTAAAAAATTATTTTAAGGTTTATTTCAGTGAAACTTTACATTTAAACGGTTAGATTTATCTCAGGAATGACGTACTAAATTGTATTGCGCAAGGTCACAATAGCCGCATAACACAACGTTGCATCATCGTTTTTAATCTTTGAAAAAAAACAAAACAATTCGGGTCACATAAGGGACTGTCTCAAAAGCTTCATAATATAAATCAAATTGTATGAGATAAATAGAACATCTATGATTGTGTGATTTTATATTTGCTTTATCCAACTCGTTGAAATGGTTATATTCGCTCGGCAAGCCTCGCGAATATATACACCATTTCAACTCGTTGGATAAAGCAAATATAAAATCACACAATATAGATATCCTCTATATATATATATATATATATATATATATATATATATATATAAATGGCGTTAAACTAATTCATCGGTAGCTTCTTCCCTTTTTCACAGTGTTATTGCAAAATCCCATTTTGCCAGCAAACATCCTTTAAAAAAATCATTTAATTTTTTTTTTAGAAAACGTTGCATATGATACGTCAGTGAAAATTTCTTCAATTGAAGCTAGTTCCAATCCAAAGAATGCAGTCGATGAAAATAATGGAACTTTAGTCTTCACAAACACAGAAGAAAATCCTCAACTTATAATAACCTTGTCGAAAATCTTCAACATTAAAAGCATATATGTTTGCATCTATGCAGGTAAGAAATATCAAATAGATCTCAAACACTTTTTTAAAATATCCGATTTTTTTTTCAAAATTATTTATAGAAAAATCGATGCTTTCATAGAAAAGCTCTGTAATATTGATTTTAATGGAAACCCAAATTTTCTTAGAATAATTGATATGATGGAAAATTTCATTACAGAAAGACATAACAATTACAATATTTACGTCACAAAAACAACATCAGCATATCTATCAAACAACGATTTGTGCAATAGTATTTATGAGACTGCGAGAGCTTTGTATTGCATTGGTATCAGCTGCCTGGCAGGCAAGATTTTAACTGGTGATCAAATTGTCATCGAGCGAATCACGAACTTGGGACGTATTCAGGTGTATGATGTACGAGTATACCGTAAGTATATTTTCTTTATGAGTTCTCTTAATACATAGGCATGTCTGCTACACGTTACTTAAATAAGCAATGTTACTTCATTAATATAATTATATTAGTTAAAGACAGCAATAAATTGTGGAGTTTTATCCCTTTGTTTACTATTGTATTAAGTGGTATTATTATTTGGCTCTATGAAGTTTTTTTGGGATAGATGTACAGGTAGAATGAATTGTTATTTCTGTTTAGGGAATGTTAAGCAGATTGAAGGCATATCTCTAGATCTGATTTTATATTTGGCTGGAATATCTAAATTGTTTAAATTGGTTTGAATACTTGTGAAACTTAACGGGGCTCCTGGAATATTAACCATAAACTTTTACAGCATACACATAATTCCAAAAAGAAGTTGGAACAATCTCAATTTTTTTAAAAAAAGTCGTCACCTTTTTCAGCATAAGAAACGAGGACAATGTGAGCTTGTACTTATGTATGCCATCAAGTATTTGGAACAGACCCCATATCTAAGTTAATTAATATGCTACTAAACATTCTTATTTCACAAAACTTTTATAGTTGGTGAATCTTGCCATACTTGAGACCTAAACAGAGTTTTATAATTAATCAGAACTATAAATTTTTACGCTGGTTGAGATTAGTATATTAAGAGTTAGTAAACATTTTTTGAGCAGGTGCCCTTTGATGACAATATTTAAGTTATAACTGACCCTTTTTCATCAAAATTGCATGGATGGACCATGAGATGATTCTTTTGCACTTGACAGGCCTGAATACTGTATCTTAGCCATCCAAGAATTACGTATGTTGAAAATATTGAAGGTTTTTGAACATTTCACAATATTCAAAAATATCTAAAAATAAAAGGGCCTTTGATGCTTATAAACCGGATTTTCATCTACGCTGATTGCTCATTACCAAACAAAGTATCTAGAGGGATATAAAAAATTAATTTGCACAAAAGGATGATACAACTGCTATGGACCTTATTGGCAATTTAACTGTTTTTAATGTAGTTTAACCTCCAGGAGGCCATTATAACTGTAAGCACAGGGATAGAATAATCATATTTGTGATAGAGGGAGGAATTAAACAAGTTTAAATTTTCAAATATAATTCCTTTATATTTCCTTGACATGAATAAAGTAGTAAGTAATGATAAACCTTGACAAAGATGCCATTTGTTGCATTTCTAAACCTCCTCTCTCTCTCTCTCTCTCTCTCTCTCTCTCTGTATGTTGCCAATGGATATATTATCCTTCCTCTAATTTTCTAAAATTATTAAAGGATAGGGACTCTAATGATATACTTTTTAACACTTGTTGTGTTCTTAGGTACTTGTACCATTTTGTTGATTCCACTTGAATGTACACTGAATACTTGTATGTATGAATCACATTTTGATTACCGTAGTTTAGTGCAATAATATGTTTTAATATTCGTGTGGCATTTATCATCATTTTTTTGGGGGGGGGGGGGGTGGGGGGAGTGGGATTTGCATTTTCTGATGCATTCTAAGTGCCTTATGAATTTAGTTGTCTGTTCAGAGTGACACAACATATTGATAATGTTTTTATTAATTAGCCCTCGATGATTAGTGGTAGCAGTATAGCATATTTACCGTCATTGATGTGTCTTTAATCTACTGGTACCAAGAATGTGCCTGAATCTTTAGACGTTATGCAGTTAATTATCTTCTTACGTTTACAAATGGTGCACAGATCAGCAGGACATTCATTGTGCCCTAACATTGTAGTTGCTTTCCTATGTAGAAAACTGTTATCAATTTACATTGTACAACAGAGCAATACATGAATTTGAATTATAACTCTTTAACATACATTTATGTGACAACATTTTTCAGTTAAGTTTATTCATCAATCAAGTGAGTAAGGATATGAAACGTCATATGAAATGAATTCATGCCTGGTAAACGACAATCGTTTATGACGGAAAAGGCCTATTAAATTTTTTAATGTTTTTAATTTGAGGAATTGAGCGCATTAATTCTGGTGCATTGAGGTACACTTTTCTTCTTCACATATAGGATTTTCAAAAATAAAATACAAAAACTATAGTCTGTCCCAAGTCATTGCTTCCATCACTTGTTGCTGATTTTTGATAAAATTACACATACCTGTGAAAGAAGTACAGTTGTAATTGATGAAATGAGAAATATCGAAGATATCCTCGTTGACAAATTATCCATTTTCTCTCATAAAAGTTTACAGGGACGAAAACAAATTTCTTAACAGAGATTTATAATGGGGAATGTTTACATCTTTTCTCCATTCGGAAGTACTCGGGACACCTTGCGCAATTTTCAACGTTATCATTCGGGCTAATTAATAGTTAACGCAATGCATAATGCCAGTAAACTTTTTATTTTGGGATGTGTATTGAAACCTAAAACGGTAGAGGGGGCGTTCCAAAACTGATAATCTGGATATTTTTCATATTAGTGGATGAACAGTTAAAGGACAAAGGTATTTATTATTATCGAAATATCAAGCGAAAAGTGATGAAAGCAAAAAAAAAAAAATGGGACATGGTATAGTGAGTGGTGGAGGGAGAAAATGTACCTTTATGCTCTCATGTAATTTGATTGTTTTATAAAGTGATGGGGGGAGCTATGATAAGGGAACTTGAAGTTAACCGTGAACACCAACTGAAAATTTATTTTTTTACATTGTATGCCATATGATCTTATTTTCGGTAAAAATGGTATTCCATAGAGGTAAATATGTCAAAGATTAAGTATGTGAAAAAATAAGTGTAAAATTTGGATATTCATTTTTGATTAGTCTACCGAAGGGCCACATTTCACAATATCCTATATTTACAATTGCAAATACATGTATTTTTCCTTATATGAACCTATAGGGAAGCGAAAACGTTCAATTCTGTATATTTACATTTGCAAATAAGTTTCCTTATATGAACATATACTGCAGTAGAAAAGCGAAAACGTTCAATTCTGTATGAACTTTTTCGTGACGTCACAATGATCATAGCACGCGCTTATTGCTTGTCGCTTGGATAATTGTAAACTTTTAAAAAAATTTTAACAGTTCTGAACGATTTGTCTTTTTCAAACGTAAATATAAGTAATGAACAGCAATGTTAAAAAGTTCACCGGGATATGAAGTTGGTTGGTACGTGATCTAATCTACTGAGAGGTCCTTCGGGCTTCACAGGATTTGATCACGTGACCAACCAACTTCATATCCCGTTGCACTTTTTAAATTGCCGTTTATTTCTTTATTGAACGCCTCTGTTGTCCAACAATTACATCGTTTGAGCATAGAAGCAAATAACAAATTTAAATCTGTAAAATATAGAGACTCACAAAGCTGCTTTACGAGTTCATACCGTTAGAGGTAAAACCTATGAAATATTTATTTTTACATGTACTTAAAAAGTCAGTTATATAGATTTTCACGAGATATGCCTGATATATAGATGCAAAACTATGTTAGCGCTTCACAGGAAGAAACTTCAGTGATTTTACCTAAAAGTGTTATATGTGAATATACACGAGTCGAGTATTATTCGATATATTATGTCATCAAAATAATTTTGTTTTATAGAGAGAGTTTGATTATGATTTCAGAATGTACCCAAGGTACCTACGGTGATCAATGTGACCGTGAATGCCGAAATTGTGTAAACAATAGATGTGATGGATACACAGGGGTCTGTGAACGTGGCTGTAACAATGGTTGGCAAGGAGCGATTTGTGAAACAAAATGCAATACAAATTGTCGACAAAATATTTGCGACCAAGATACGGGAATTTGCACAGTTGGATGCAAACCTGATTGGTTTGGAGACAAATGTGATATACAGTGTCCATCGCTGTGTGAATCGCCTTGTGATAGATCTCTAGGATGTACCAATTGCCCGATAGGCTATAATGGACCTTACTGTAATCCATGCGAATGGAATACGTACGGCAAATACTGTAGTTTGACTTGTAGAAATTGTGCTGACTGCAATTATGTTAATGGATGTGTAGAATGCCGGAACGGCTTTCACGGTGATCTTTGCAATCTTGTATGTCCAAAGCAATGTAGAAATTACATATGCTCTCGGCAATCAGGAGATTGTGTAGATGGATGTAAAGACGGATATGCAGGTATTAAATGTGAGACACGTTGCGAAGATAACTGTGCAACTTGCAGTCCCAACGATCTTTGCATCTCTTGTTTAAATGGAAGGTTCGGTACAAACTGTGAAAACCTTTGTCCAGGAACATGCGGCGGAAGTAAAACATGTGACAAGAACAGTGGAGTGTGTTCGGAGTGTAATCCTGGAACGTTTGGTCCAAATTGTACACAGCAATGCAGTAATAAGTGTTTACCTGGTATACCGAGTGTTTGTGACAGAAATGGAACCTGTACCAGTGGATGCGTGGACGGATGGTTTGGTCCACAATGCGATACACAATGTCCAATTGAAAACTGCAAAAAATGCAACTCCAGCGATTTTTCTTGTGAAATTTGTAATATTGGTTACTATTTAGACAATGTACAAGAAATTCGAAAGTGTGTAAAGTGTCCGTCTAGGTATGTTAGTTGTAATAGCGATTTAAGATGCACCGAGTGCATACCAAAATTTACTGGATACCAGTGTGAAAATGAATGCACCATAAACTGCGTCGATGATCTTTTCAAATGTGAGTATTAAGTAGATACACCCAGTTTATAATCTTTTTTAAAATTTTGTTTTATCTTTACATTTTAGTCCCATCAAACTCATTTATACTTAATGCAAAACGATCGGTTACACGTTGTTACATGTAACTTAGATATAATAAGTGGAATGAACAGTTCTTAACATACACATAAATATGTTAAACGTAAGCATTGACATAATTGATATGTTAAATTAACCGATAACATCTATCTCTCTCTTGAGAAACAATGTAAACATATAAAACAAAAACATTTTCATTTAACTCACTAAGTTAGCTTTATCTTTAAATTATCATGCTGAAATGTCGCAAGAATTTACTGAATCGGATTCCGTCACGCGTACGGCTATTTGTACAGACCAACAATGCATTTGACGGTGACAGAACCAGTTTAAGACTAACACTTACGGAGTATCAGATGTAAGTATTATTGTACCACTGAAGTGCCCGGTTGGTTTTGACCAATATGAGATGTTAAATGAATTTTTTTATTGAATTAACATTGATTGAATTAAGAAATGTTTTCGAGTAAATCATACTTACGGTGGAGAACCATTTTTTATTGAAATTTTTCTTGAAAGTTTGTAAGTTGCAAGATTGATTTATGGCTGTTTTTGCCTTGAATGGATTACAAGTAAGTTGAACCGGCTAAAATGTAAAGTATTATTTAAACAACCTTTAGAATATAAGAATTCAGGCAACTCTCATTTCTTGAAATCAAATATGAAATTGATATGAAAAGAAACCACTTAAAACTCTGTCAATGAACTATTAAATTTATGTATCTTATTTTGTATGTTCCACCATTTTTTAAACCATGGAGTTAAGAAATTTAAACTGTAATAATTTTATTGTTATTTCAAAAAATATTAATAATATTGATATTATTAAACCGACGTAGACAGTCACACAGTGAAGCTCAGAATAATACTATCAGAGCGTATATGTTGACGAGGAAAAAATTCTAGGTTTACTACATACATGTACATGTATGTGAATTATTATGATAGTAAGTGATCTCTCTCTCTCTCTCTCTCTCTCTCTCTCTCTCTCTCTCTCTCTCTCTCTGCAGTATTGTTTAACAGACATTTGCTATCTTTAAAGTGATTTTATCAGGTTCTGTTTCTAGTTAATTCCCAGATGAACAAAGAGCAAACGCTTCAGTAAAGCGTTCGGAGAGCGAGAACTTGTAACTGGTCAGCAGATGCTGGGCGTACATGTGTAAGTTGGCGGTTGGTTAGTTAATGTAGAACACGAACAAAACGCATGCGTAACGTTAACCCATAACTAACAGTGAACTTAATAGAAACTATTTATTAGATAAACCGGATGCTCTCTTCATATTGAATAAATATTATTATACGATGATAAAGCTAAGTTATAACAGAAGTTTTTTTTTAAATATGTAGTGTCACATTAACAAACACATTAAAAAAAAGAAAAGGTAACAACTTCACACACTACTAAAACACTACTAGAACTTGAAATATGGTTTAACATTGTCATGCAATCTACTTCATATTGCTTTAGAGAGTATGTAGGAGAGGTATTCAATGAAAGCACCAAAGGCGAATGTACGTAAGTACACTAAGTTATTTTTGTTCCCTTAGCGAACACGAAATATTCTAGAGGTTTTTTTAACAGTCAATTTTAAAGGGCCATGGTCACGATTTTGCTCAAATTCTATTTTTTTCTGTTTTTATTTTTAACAATGCTTTAGAAATGCATTTCTAATGATCAAATGAAATTTGAGAATTAGTCCTTGAGTTACTATAAGGAAGATACAGAGCTCAAAATGCCTTGTCTTGTAAACAAGGTTCATGCCCTATTTTTATTTACATAGTTTCAATATACCAGTAAAAATCTTTTTCAAGCTTTTTCAAGATGTGTCTATCTTCTTATTAATTTTAAGCAAAGATAAATAGTTCCTTACGTTTAAAACTTTTATTTTTGGTTTTAAGGTGGCTCTATACAACCACAGTTTATTCCAATTTTCAATAGAAGACCACAAAACATATACTTATCAAATATTAAAATGATGATAGTGATACTATAGGTATATTTAAAGATTTTTTAAAATGGTTTTTTGTGTTTTTGTAAAATAATTTCTAAAAAGTTAACAATTAACAAATTGAAAAAATGTTTTTGTCATATAATTACGGAAGCCCATTTAGGACCTATCAAAAAATATTTTTGAATTTGATATAACGAATTCTTGAATTTGTTAAAACGAATTTAAATCGTTATAACGAATTTTTGAATCCGTTATAACGAATTAAATTTGTTATAACAAATTGTAGGAATTCGTTTAAACGAATTTAATCTGTTATAACAAATTCGCTGAATTCGTTATTTCAACTTTTGAAATCTGTTTTAACAAATTAAATTTGAAATAACGAACTCTTGAATTCGTTATTTCAAAGATTTAATTCGTAATTTCGGTTTTTTAAAATCGGTTATAACCTATTTCATCCAATTTGTGGAAACAAATTTCATGTTTTGGGGAACATATTAAACGGGGCGGACTTCATTTGTTCCATATCGGCGTACGACGAAATGCGCCGATCAATTGATTGAAGTAAACTAGCGTAAAAACAAAAGTGGAGGAACATATTGTCACAGCTGTTGCTGTAACCATGGTAACAGATGTAACAATTCCAAAAGACACCTTACTTTATCGGCTTTGCTAGAATTCATACAAACAAAATATTTAAGAACTGCTATATATGTAGCGACGCATTTCCACCAAAAATACAATATATACAGACTTGTTTCAACGGGTGTCTGCGCATAATTCCAAAAAATTGTTTGATTTATGCTATCAATCAATGGGCGTGTCGATTTATCAACATATATCATATATATATATTGGGCTGGGTTATCACAGTAAAGAAACCTAAAAAAAATATATACATAATATATGCAATGCCGTAGCCAGGCATTATAACCAGGATGTGCACATGTGTGTACCAACTTTTCGGTAAACGTTTTGGAGGAAATTTGAAAGCTGTTTTGAGGAACTTCGAACTGATATTTCCGCAATTTAAAAAAGTATAGGAAAATTCTATTTTTACATTATAAATGTTCATTAAAAGTGATAGGAATGTTGTGTACATTAGGTTTAATGCAAAATGTTGAATAAATATTAGTATTTGAGAAAACAATAAAGAGCAATGTTACAGGAAAACAACAGACACTTAGCATCGGAGTGGGAGAGTTGTGTGTGGAGTGGAGCAGGGGCAGTGGGGACGAGACTACCCCCTTCAGCACACTTTTCTTAAATTTACATATAAAAGGTGAATTAAGAAAGTGTTGCCCCCCCCCCCCCCCCCAATCACCAGTGTTTTGGGGACCAGGTAAAAACTGAAATGAAAGGGAGGAAATAAACTGTAAAATTGAAGTTAAGAGTTCACCTAACCCACTACCCCCACGGATTAGGATTTTTAAATGTTTAAATAGCATAGTGAACGTCACCAGGGTAAGTGTTTGTATCACCATGGTCTGTATACCCATAACCTGGATCAATATTACGATGTGTGCCCATCACTTGGGTCTGCATACAAATAACCTGGGTCAGTGTACGTATCATCAGGGTCAGTGTACGTATCACCAGGGTCAGTGATCGTATCATCAGGGTCTCTGTGCCCATCACCAAGTCAGTAGACATATCACCAGCAAGGTCAGTATACATATTACCAGGGTCTATGCGTCCATTACCAGGGTCTCAAAAACCTATACCTTGTGATAGGTATTGAGACCCAGGTGATGGGTATACTGACTCTGGTTACGCGTATACATGTACACTTTTAATTGGATACACTAACCTTGGTTATAGGTAAACTGAACCTGGTGATGGGTATACTGATTCTGTATATGGGTATACAGACGCTAGTGATGTGTACTCTGACCCTATTAATAAATACTAGTATACAGACCCCGGTGATAGGCATATAGACCCCGGTGAAATGTACACTGACCCTGGTGATAGGCATTGAGACCCTGGTGATGGTAACGTGGATTTCTGGCTATGGGTAAATAGACCCTGGTAATGAGCACAAAGAAACAATAATAAGAATTGAGACCCTAGCGTCGTGGTGATGGGTATACTGAATCTGGTTTTGCATAATATACAGACCCTGGTGATACATGTACGTACACCTACTCTGGTAATACGTACTCTGACCCTGGTGATGGGCACACAGACCTTGGTGAGGGGTTATGGATAAAGCTACATGGGTCGGTGTCCTGACCACCCATACCCCTCCCCAATAACCCCTGTCCTCCTTACCTTGGATTTTTGTTTACATTGAATTTAAGCGTATGTGTTTATAGAACCTGGTGAATGGAATATTGTATGAGATATAGTAATATTGGTTTATATATAAACCCAATTCTCTCTTACTGGTATATGTAAGGAAACTGTGATATTTTGTTCAGACAGGTGGCATCGTAAAAAAATGAAAAGAGGGGGGGGGGATGGGGTTGGTGAATCGCCAAACAATTCTTGACATGCAAAAGAAAAAACTTTTTCAAAAATTCGAAAATTGTAGACCGTGGGGTTAGCTATAGAAATGCTAAATTTACCTCAAACTTAAATTCCACTGTTTATTTCCTCCCAGTCATTTCAATTTTTAACATGCTCCGAAAATGCTGGGAAAGGGGGGCAACTGCATGGGGACAGGCCCCTCCCTGCCACCCCCACCCACCCACCCGTTTGAAGCTACGTGTCAATTATTTTCATGTAACATTGCCTTTATTGTCCTCGCAAATATTTAAAACTTTTTTAAGTGTAAACCATTCCTATTATTTTTAATGACTATGATATAAAAGTCGCGGTTTTTTGTTTGTTGGTTTGGTTTTTTGTTTTGTTTTTTTAGCACCTATCATCAGTTCGAAGTTCCTCTAAGAAGCTATCGAATTTCTTCCCAAACGTTTACGAATCCCGATGGAAAGTTGGTTCACGCATGCGCACATCCTGGTTATAATGCCTGGCTTTGTCATATAAAATATCATATTTATATTTTTCAAGTGTACTTTACTGTGATAACATTACAAATTAATTTTGAAACCTATAGGCCAATAAGTTCATAATATATGAGCGACACAAAATGGGCGTGTCCTACAGCATAACCGGGAAACGGTATTTGCTGCAATAATACATACAATGTGCTATGCATGAAAAAAAAAATTCAGTGGTTTTAAAATGTTGGTTTGAAGAGTTGAAATTGGAAATAATATAAATATAAGCAAAAAGGCATCATTCTTTGAATATTATTAGGTGATTATTTCGGTCGGAGCGTGCTTAGCAAATCTATCATCAAGCTGTTTTGGATTTGAACACGCACCGACCAAAATAAATATGAATAATGCCCATGCAAGAGTTTAAAGATATCGTATTCATCGGTAAAAGGCGACTAGAATAGCAAATTTTTAAAATAGACATTTTGAAGAGGCCTAACTCCATTATTTTTGCATCGATTTCGGTGCAGTTTTTGCATTAAATTCTAGTAAATAAACTCTATGACATAAGTTCGACATTGGCTTGGCTGCAAGTACCATTTAATAAATCAGCATGCTTATTAATTAATAGTATTGACTAAACAATATTTTGGAATTTTTACATTTGTTACCATGGTTACAGCAACAGCTGTGACAATATGTTCCTCCACTTTTGTTTTTACGTTAGTTTACTTCATTTACCATTTCGCCGTTTAACGCCGATCAATTGATCGGCGCATTTCGTCGTACGCCGATATGGAACAAATGAAGTCCGCCCCGTTTAATATGTTCCCCATAACATGAAATTTGTTTCCACAAATTGGATGAAATAGGTTATAACTGATTTTAAAAAACCGAATTTACGAATTAAATGTTTGAAATAACGAATTCAAGAGTTCGTTATTTCAAATTTAATTTGTTAAAACAGATTTCAAAAGTTGAAATAACGAATTTAGCGAATTTGTTATAACAGATTATATTCGTTATAACGAATTCCTACAATTTGTTATAACAAATTTAATTCGTTATAACGGATTCAAAAATTTGTTATAACGATTTAAATTAGTTTTAACAAATTCAAGAATCCGTTATATCAAATTCAAAAATATTTTTTGATAGGTCCTAAATGGGCTTCCGTATATAATAGATGTACATAGCAAAGAATTTTAAGATCCGTTACTCGTTTATAACAAAAAGAATGGCTCTCAAATTTTTGACCAAAATTGTGGCCATGCCCCTTTTAAGGTCGACTTCTGTACAATGTGCATGCAATGTATAATTGATAATGCGAGGTTTGTTTTAGCCTATGAGAACTATGTTGCAAAAGAATGATAGTTGTTATTACAGGTATGTAACAAAGGTAGAAAACAGGTTTGTAGTTGAAGAAGGATCATTCACTATTGCCACTTTTCTTTATTGAAGCATGTTTGTTTTGTAATAGTACATTTTTCATTGCACATTTATGTTAACCTGATTTTTAAAAAAAAATCTTTATATTCATGTTGATTTTTATTTTTTTCAGCCCTACCAACATTCATAATTTTAATTTTAATGGTGCATGTATCTTTTATTTCCCTACCCCTATCTGAATAATGTAAATATGGTGATGCGTAAAAATGAATAATTTCTTCAAACATCTTTTAAAAAAAAGATGGCTGCCTCGCCAGGATACTTCACAACAAAGCACACAGACATATAGGCATCACACTGAAAAGATAACGCTTACAACAAAACACGCAATCAATGAAAAAAGACGTTTGGAGCTATAACAGAGATCCTTTTCAAAGATGCTTTACACTTAGTTTTTGTAAAGGTAAATTCATATTTATCAGCCTATACATGTAAAACTAATAAGACGCTTGTCAAAAGATAAAAGGAAAGAATATTTATAAATTCATGTCAGCTTTAAGCAGTGAAATTGTGTACATGAAAGTCTTCACGTTGTCATTCCTAAGTGTTTATCTTATGTTTTCTTTTATAGGTAAAATATATAGATGCAAAAAAGGCATGGATGTTGCTGCTGATATGAATGACATCAGCACTGTACATTTAAGGACATCACCAGAGAGACGTTTTTATTGAAAAAAAAACCAACGGATTTTGTAAGTGTTGCTGAAACCAGTAAAGATGAAGTAAAGGATAACTTTAATCTTAGTTTTTATTTACATACTTTCTAATTTCATACAAATTTTTATATCATAAAATATGTGTTTTGTAAAATTTTAATTTCATTCCTTTCTTTTTTATTTTTTAGAACGAACTTCAGACACTTTGCATGAAGTTAGCTGCCATTTCTTTTGGACAGTTTCTCTTTATTAATATGAGCATAATCAGTAAATTAAGTGAAGGTGGAAACAATCAAACAGGATTCACATTTAAAGGTAGCATTCTGAGGCGACAAGGGCAACCAGTGCTGATGTTAGACTAAATCAGATTGTCAATTTTTATTGTATCATCCTCCAATCCATACTTAATTGGAGACAACTTTTAAAACACTAATACACAAATATAAGATCTAATCTTATTCAATGTTTCAAGGATAAAATTTCAGGAATTAAAGAACATATATAACTATCAAGGAAAAGGATAAAAAAAGTCAACTGTATCAAATTATAAGCGAGAAATATTAATGTTTTTTGTTTACGAGTAGACTACGATGCAAAAGATGATATGTTTGTTGTTATCAGTTTAAAGCTGCCTTATAAAAAAGAGTTAGCAATCCATCATGGAAATACTAATGTGTTAAGCTCAGTTTGTTGCAGTGATACGTCATCAATTTAACCTTTTGTTTTTAAGAAAGTAATTCCATCTCTTTTGTCCAAAGACTTGTATCATTTTTACCCAGGAAACATGTATTAGTAAACTGAAAGTTATTTACGTACGAGAAATCATTATTGGCATATTACACTGTTTTAAGTGAGTCACCATCATGCCCTAAAGGGTACGTATTTTTAGATCAACAAATGTGATTAAAAATTTAGAATCATCGAATTCATATTTGATGTTTTCAAATAAACACATGGTTTATGAATGGACTCTATATATAGAGAGAGTATCTACAGTACGTCCCGTTTTGTAATTTTAACAGTACATATTCAAGTTCTAAGTTATACATGTACATTTATCATTGTTATGTACATGTAGTTTAATTTTTGTGAATGTCGTTTGTGAATTCATGATACTGAATTAAATAGAATCAGTTTAGTGCGAATAATGTATGTATTACGTTTAGATCTGCAATGAGACTGTAGACGTTTTTAGTGTATATGTATATAATTAGGTATTCTGCTAATTGCAAAAGTTTTCAAAAATCAATTTGTACTTAATACATGTGTTTATCTCCTAAAGCAGTTCTTAAAGCAAACAAATAAGGTATATGTGTTATTTTTCATAAAATTATTCTGTGATTTTTTTTCGAGCACTTATTCATTGAGTGGTGATGATCTAATTATGTTCTATAGAGCGTAAAAAACAAAGCTTATTTAAAGTGTTATTTTTAGTATTAGTTGCAATAGGAATAAAGTTGATATTAAGTTAAGGAAGATCATTATAACTTCGATATGTACAATTTTAAAATATCAGTTTTATAACATATTCTCATATATCTTCCTTTTATTAAGTCAATTAAATAATAAATATGACATTTCTTTATTATTTTCTGAAATGTGTTGAACAAATAGATTTGAAACTTGTTCTGCTTCAATAAATTTGTATGAGAGTTAAACAATGACTTTGTTGAAATTATGTAAAGAAGGGAGTATACATACATTATCTAGAGACCGATAAAAAAGTTGCTAATAAAGACATGCATTTTTGTAGTTTTTTTTAATTTTGAAAAAGATGTTTTTTATTCAGGTAAAAGCGTAATTTAACTAAATGATATCGAGTAGGAACCCTCCATATTGCTTAATCACATATTGTTGGGATTTTTTTCTTATGAAGATAAAAATAACCTTGTTTAAGTTTTGGATATGTATAAGACAATGGTCTTCCCCTTATACATTTAATGAAAATGCTGTTTTGCAGTATTATAACTTGTTACAAATAATGGAGAAATTTTCGAACATGATTGCTTTTAAAATCGCTTTCACACAACGAAGTTGACCCATGACTGCGAGCTGGTCAGATCCAATAAGCATCTATACTTATAAATTAAGACTTTTTCCAAATAAACTACGAAATGCCTGCACCAGTGTTACTGTTTTTACATATGGCTTTTCGATACATGTGAGATGATATCCGTAAGCTATGATTGAATTAATTGTACCTGATTAGTAATTTTTGTGAAATTAATAAAAATAAACTTACTTTCATTTTCGATACATTTGCCCGAAATAGCAAATATGAGAGTAAGGTAGTGGACACGCTTTGGCGGATCCAAGTCAGTGGGAGTTATCATCAAAATATATGCTTGCAATGAAATAATATTAAATGATTACGTAAACAATAAATAAATTTACAAGAAACTTACTTAGATTATACATAGAAATTAAGATTTGACAAATGTTGAATAAAGGAAATAAGGTAATTCGTTTCTTAATTGTGCAATTTTAGTCATAATAGATTGAAGCTAACGAAGCGCGACCTCTCACGAGAGAATTGAATAGAACTTTCCAGAAGGGGGTAACCAAAAACACGGTTTGACTAATAAACGTCATGGCGAAAAATGTAGGACATGTTCATCATGTATCATGCATCATGACTCTTTGGTTAATGAAAGAAAAACCCGGAAGACTTTGACGCCATTTTAAATTTAATGGAATTTATTTTCTAAAATGGGTTGGTCAGGAATGCGGTTTGACTAATTTACATCATGGCGGAAAGAGTAGGGTGACTTAAACATTGGGCAGATACTTTGGATCTATAACTTTGGTTCAAGATATGCAAATAAATAAGCATGTCTATATAAATTAAACAGAGAAATTAAAATCGGGGGGGGGGGGGGGTGACCACCTTTCCGCAAGTTTTTATATGAAAATCTCATTTGGGATTGTTATATATTGTGAAATTTGATCTAAAGAACACAATTTAATGACGTCCTAAATACCCACTAACTGGTTTAAAAAAATTCTTTGTTATCTTTTTCCAATCAGCTGCAACAAAAAGAATTGAGGCCAGTAAATGTATTTCTTCCAATATATATATATATATATATATATATATATATATATATATATATATATATATATATATATATATATATATATATATATATATATATATATATATTGTCAAATTTTCGAGATAACCCGTCCCTTCTTCAGGACAACAAAATAAAAACTACATAAGAAAGAAAAAAACATCTACAAAACTAGCACTAAACTAAACTAAATAATATATATAAACTAGATAATGTTTAAACACCGGATCAAAACGTGGCAGCTACATCTTGATATTTAAGAATTCGAGCCCGAGAAAGAAAAACCCCGTCCGACGCAGCGGACGGTCTGTGAAGAAGTGCTGAAAGATAACGCGAACGAATTAACTTGCTAATTGGGGGTTGCTGTTAATTAAGTTGTACTAGTAAGATAATTCGTAGTGAAAGTTTGTAGGGAAGATTGGCCCTGTAAAAGACCACATAAATAATCATGAATGTAAAAACTAATGGAAGTGAAATAAAGAAAAAGAACAAAACCGATTAAGGAAATAGCTAATAATTTGAATAAATAACATGATTAATAGTTTGTACATGGACCGAAAAAGATGAAGATGGTGATATTGCTACGAAAACAAATCAGTACTTAGTTGATGTTCATTTTGGTGAAGTCACTTAATTTGTTAATGCCGTCAGGGCGGAATGACTTCAGTCTATGCATCCAATTTTTTTTTTTTTTTTTAATTTTTTCTCTCCGCATCTGTCCAGTTAGGGTTGTGATCAATGACCAAAACCATCATGTCCTCCCATTTGTGACCATCTAAATTAAAATGTTCCCCGACGGGTTCTTTAATTTTCTTAGTTTTGATGGTGGAACGATGATTATTGATGCGCCTGCAGATGTAGATGTAGCTGCCACGTTTTGATCCGGTGTTTAAACATTATCTAGTTTTTATACATTATTTAGTTTAGTTTAGTGCTAGTTTTGTAGATGTTTTTCTTCTTTCTTATGTAGTTTTTATTTTGTTGTCCTGAAGAAGGGACGGGTTGGCCCGAAAATTTGACAATATTTTACTTTATTGTTCGTGTCGTTGGTTATTTTTTGTGCTTTTTTATATCTCATCTTATAACCGTGTATCTTTTGATCCGACACTTTAGATAACGAGTGTTGTTGGTTTGCTAGTGCTTCTTATATATATATATATATATATATATATATATATATATATATATATATATATATATATATATATATATATATATATATATATATATATATATATATATATATATATATATATCTTGCTCAACAATTTAGTATTATTCAATTAATGTGTAAAGTGTTAATTGCCTCGCTTGGGCGGGATATCATTTAGTATTAGGTAAAATTAAGTATGTGTCGAATTCCCTCTATATATAAACGTTAAATGGAAAGGATCTTGTAAGTTGTTAGAACCTGTTAGAACCTGTTTTTAATCCTTTTTTAATCAATAAAATATGTTCAAAACAATAAACGTTGCTATTTATCTACCTTACACGGATATGTTTGCTAAAGGCACTCTATGTACCCTTAAACATCACCGTTTACACACTTCATAATATAATGAGTGTCATCGTGCATGTGCAGTTATCAACCAAAGAAAATGGGGTTTAGCGTGCTTTCAGAACAATTCATATTGCAGTGTACAAATGTTACAAAATAACTCAAATGCAATCTCCATAATATCACTCTGATAATCTGGGACGAAAAAAGAATAATGCTAGCTTTTTTACCATTAAGAGTATTTTATATAAAGGCATCATTCATGTTTCATGGACAACTTCATGTCGAAATGGATATTCTATACACTTTATGTATGTCATAAGTCAACTGTTAACACCGTTTGAAATTCTGCATGTATATTGCGTCAAATCGAAACTGACTTTGGAATTGTATACATGAAAGACAATGATCAAGATTTCTGTTTTTACCAAAGATGGTGAGATGATAACAAGACCATTATTGGGATAAACAGGACGTGGTCTGATAAGATAAACTAAGACTCACTTTCCGTTTCTTTAAGTACTAACACAATTCAGCTTGTATACTTTTTCTTTTCCAAACTAGCCCGTTGCCTTTCACGGATAAACTTAAGTGGAGGAAAACAGGTTTTTCTTAACAAACCCGGTGTTTTCTTTTACTTTGAAACGGAAGTTGGGAAAACCGATCAAAATTATACACTTTCGTATACTTTAATTTCCAAAAACAGATTTTGTTATCTCCTCAAGCGATTTTGCTCACATTTTCTGTGAATAATTTCAATTCTCATTGGAATAGGTATAAAATAAATTTTAATAGGCTCATGAAGCTTCATAAATGTATCAATAAATCAATTGTTCAAATAAATGAAAGAGTATATATGATTGTTTTAACATTGCTTATATTGCAAAACGGTGTATCATAGTTATGATCATGTAAGTTAATTGTTTATTTGAAGGTCATTTCAATCATTAAAGAACAATTTTATTTCAAAATTAATAATTCTAAATCACCGCTGGTAAAATTTGCTAGTAACTTTATATACCCAGCCGAATACTCACTTATTTGAAGGCGCCGTGGCCGCATCTGTACAATAGTTTGCAGGAAACTTAATTCTTGTTCCACGAATTCTTTTAATTATGGTGGCAAATGCCCAGTGAAGACCATTTTCTCTGTACGATTCCTAAAATGTTCTTTACAAAAATCATTACTCGATACTATATAATATACACTTTCAAGCTTAATATAGTTAAATATTTGCACAAGTGTAAGGCATTCTTTTTATTTGCGTTGTTTGAAAATTTGCGAAGTTTGAGTCTATCCTCTTTAAACCAGTGTTTTTATCTCTTTAATAAACATGTATGCCTTAGAGTATACACAATTTTTGGTTAGAATTCGGTCACTATGAACTAGATTACATATAACACTGGGAAATTGCAGAAATTTCGCAAAAAAACTTCTTACTATAACGATTCATGTAATATGAAGATGTAGACTAAAATACGAAGTACGTAGTTGTTGACTAAGTATTTTAACTGATGTCAGTTTAAGTTAATCAGTCATACATGCTATGTACAACGATGGTTGGGTTGTGAACTTGATGTTGCCAGGCATTGGCCTCCTCAATCATCTCCAGCATAGGATCTGGTGATTCTGGAACAACGGCATCCTCGGACCAGAACTTACACTGAAATTGTTTTGCAGGCCTTAGTTAATGACTAGAGTTACCAAACAGATTTATCAAAGACAAAACATTGCTTACGTAGATGTCAAATGATCAAAAAATTAAACAACAAAATACTATATATGAGTTTTATGGATTATTGGTGATAATGGCCACGGCTGCTTGATATTAAAATGAATACAGAATACAAGGTGAACCCTGGGATCAGCTGTTCACCCGTAAAAAACTATACCTCATTCATTAATACTTTAACATATTATATAGACCATTAAAAATCCATTTGAGCACTACTGGTAAGCTGAAATATTCGCTGGCAAGCTCAGCAGTTGTCCCCACAGATAAGGCAGCCGTGACGAATGGGGTCTACTATTATGGTGGCAGCTTGATCCTGAAAAATTTAATCTGCAGAGCCAGAAAATACCGAACTATGAAATTGTATACAATTTAAATAATATAAAATCCAATAGGGCCACCGGATATATGAAGGGGAGAGGTGGGTGGGTCAAATTCAAAGCAGCGACTGATGGGTTGTTCTGCAGGGAGTCTGTAACGTCACAATTTCAAGCTAATATCCCAAAGTGCACGCGATGACCAGCTAATATACGTAAAGGTCCCCAAGGGTTGGAGGGTTATCATTATGGTGAAAATATTTAGCTTTGATAAACCGATTTAACCTTGACAAGTTAAATCCAATTATTTTTATTTGCAAAGTATTGTTTTGTACAGCTGTACTTGCACAGTTGATTAAAAACGGAAACACTCCAGAAAAAAATTGCTTAAAAATTACATTCCACAACAAGAGCAATTAAAACTCTTTAAAAATAGAATCAAAAACAAATTGGGCTACAGTGATTTTCCTCAAACTGTATATCTCAATATTGTTGAAATAAACAGATAAATACAAAGATTATGAAAGGAGACGTTACTTAAGTTGGACATGCTTGATATATTCAGTCTACTATTGGTTAGTAAAATGTAAACATAGCAGATATTATGAGAAAAAAAACGTTAGTTTATTATTACTCAGTATCTTGAACATACAAACTACCGAACAGGTGTTTCCTTTCTGCTGGTAAAAGGTTAAAGACAACTACACCAAAACTACAATTACTGACCAATAATCCCTGGCAGTCTTCAGAATTAATAGTTACTAGATGATATCCCACACAAGCGCGGGAATTAACAAATTACACTTTAAAATAATACGACACTAACTATGAAGAACCAATTTTTTTTTCATTTTTGGAAATACTGAGTCCACAAATTTTCTTAATTGCTTTCTTGACTTATTCTTTGAAATCGAAATAAAAAAAACTGCATGGCTGAATATTAAGATATGCGAACAGGGATGAAATATTTAAACTAAAATGGATGACTATACATGCCGTATGTCTCTATTGCCACGGACCGTAAAAAACCAAACTCTTCTTATTTTATTTCAAACCACTGAATGGGTATTTCTTTTTCTAAATGCTGTTTTTTAGGTCAAATTTCACAATAACTTTTATCATTTTTTTATCACTTTTTCATTAATATGTCGTGTTAAAAAAGTATGAAAATATAAAAACGCTAGTGTATGCATATTTATTTGAACATTTTAAACTTATGAAGTGTCTGCCCAATGGTTAACCTGTAAACTCGCCCTTCATTTTCCGCCGCTTGGTGTTTCATAGGACCGACGATATCCAAAAATAAGCATTCAATGCTTATATTTATATTCATACTGATGTCTGTTTGTATGAAATATATTAGTATCGTTGCTTCAGAGCCATTATATACGTTTCAGTCAGGGTTATGAAACATACATGGAACAGCAATATTAACACTTTTTTTTAGTTTGCTTCCGTGACTAAAAATATAGTGTCAGATACTTTGTAGAGAAAAATCTTTTTTATCAAGAAGTAAAATGATTAATTTTAAAAGTATATAACATATTGGTTAAGCAAAGTAAAACGTTTTATTAATCTTACAAAAATATGTAAACTCAAAACACGTGATGACGTTTATATCCATCTCATCGCGCATTAATTAGCAAAGTGTATTAATAAAAAATTGAACGTCGCAGAATTCAAATGCAAACATAAGGGAAAATTTACACTGAAAGTAACTATGTTTCAATAATTATGTAACAGGTATAAAGCAGTTTTAGTTTACCGACATCATATCCTACGTGTTGAAATACTAAAGGTCTAAGCAGTTAATTACTCTGGTGTAGGCGTTTCGTAGTTTAATTGGCGAAATGTCTTAATTTATAAGTATAAGTGTTACAATGAAAAAAACGTAAGATTTTCATATCGTATCCTACTTTGGTTTTTGTTAAAACAACTCTCTTAATATGTTTCTTTTCATTTCACCATTTAGCGGTTTTTATATTAAACGGTAATATTCAGAACAGAGTAATCGTTCGTATTTAACCACATGTTGAGTGGTTGAAAATATAAACATTGCGTGGCTTAATAAAATCATATCCATGTTTGATGCTTGTGGTGTGCAATACCATGTTTTAAAAAAAATAATGGATGTCTGTTTTGCATAAAAACTTTGTATATCGAGTCATTTTCAAGGAAGATTTTGCATAAAATAGTATAGTCTGTTTCACTATTGATGCTATTACTAGGTCAGGCGCGGATCGAAAACTAATCCTCAGGGGGGATATCTACTTAGCATGTTAATTGTTGCAACAGCAGACAAAAACTATTTTTTGTATTTTTTTATTTATTTCTAGAACACATTTTATCCACCTATTAATGAAGATAAAGTTTAAAATCAATAAACCTCTAGATTTAATAATTGACTACTATGGTACCTATGGTAACTCATGACTTACAGATTCATAGTAAACCCTCTAACCTACTGCGCTACGCTGTTAGGTGACAATTTTGGGAAAGAACCAACTTATTTAATTAATTACGGTACGTCTCGTTTAATTGTTTATTTTGATAAACAATACATCACAACATGGAAGTGTCCCGTACCACCTTAAGAAAGAACGTGACTTACAAAAAAAGCAAAGGGTTGAAAACAGAATCTAAACGAAGATGTAACGTTAAACAATAATTCTTACGAACCCCTATAGATTGAAACAAAAACTTGTCTGGCGGAGGATGGATCTGAAAAATTTGGCCAGATTAGGCAACACCCGGTTTGGAGGACATTGTTGCAAATTAATTGTAGTATTTAATGCAGTAGGTCTTGATCGTCTTTTCTTGCAACATTTTTAGTTTTTCTGAAATATATTAGACATTGGTCGTGATTACGGTGCCGATTTTTATTTTTATTTTTGAATTGGAAAACAATTATTGCTAACGGAAAACGTAAAGTACTTTAAAAAATAAAAATTTCGAAATTATTAATAAATTTTCAAACACCCGATTAACCTGAGAAATTAGACACGAGACAAGTGCCTGAATAATTGGGTCGAAGTATTATACACAACCACAACTTTTGATATTACTTTGGCAGAAAAAAATTGCGAATCTATACTTTTGATATAACTTTGGCAGAAAAATGCGAATTTATCCATCACAAGGCTTAATGGTATAAATGAAATGAGATACTATTTTGAATTAACATGTATATTCACATTTGTTTTTTTGGATTACGGATGATAACAGCAGTCTGTTCTTTTAATCGTTTTAATCACTTTACAGAATTGACAAGATCCGGATTGCACAACATTTTTTAAACATAACATGATTGCAAAATATCTGACTTTTTAGCCCTTTTAACGATTGTGATATTTTACATGCCAGGGAAAGCGTCAGAACCGGGGCTATTATGAAAACTGGAATTTCACCTCCTCCAACTTGATATCTTTAATGATTTAAGTGAGCAGTTCCTGTTTTTGAAAAAAGGGAAGAGTTTAATACAAAGATAGAAACATATACTTAGGAATCACAAAAATACCGGAAAGATCCGTTTATTTTTGGTAGGGTTCACACTCGTAATTGTATACACTAAGGAAATCATGTGGGTATACATGTATATCACAAGTTATTTACGACAAGTCAACAGGTGGCTGATAACTAAATGGCGAGAACTGTTTCGGTGCATGGAACAATTGATCAATATTCAAATACACCGGAATTTAAAAAAACTTTAAGAATGGAGCATTTTGACAGAATAAAATGTAACTCTGTAAGTGTAATAATACAACGCGCATTACAAACGATATAGGCAGTGTTGCATCCGTGGTATCTAGAATCACGGCCAGAAAAAAAATTAGGGTGAGATATAATACAGGACCCCAACTTTTAATTTAATTTTGGCTGAAGAAAAAGCGTATTTATTTATAACAAGGCTTACCAGTATAAACTGAAATGAGTTGCTAGTTTGGGTTTAAATTCACAGTTGTTTAAACAATAGCAAGGACAGTAAAATTGATCGATAATTGAGCAGTAATTACCCCGCATAAGGCCGATCGATAAGTGGCCGGATGACGGTAGCTGAAGGTCTGTAGCACCCGGTCTGAAAAAATTCGGACAGACCAGGAGCTACAGATCTGCAGCTAGGGTTATGGGAGTTAACTCTTACTAATTACATTTGTATAAGCAGTCAGTTCTTTTCATCGCGGCCAGTTTACAGAATAGACAAGATCCGGTGTTATATAGTGCCTTTTCCCCCTAGCCATCTTTCCCCCCGATAAAATGGCTATATAGCAGTTTTTCCCCCGGAAAAATGGCTATATAGCAGTTTTTCCCCCACGGAAAGCTGACTGTATAGTGGATTTTCCCCCTTTTTATAGCCAGAATACCCCCACGGAAAACCTACTATATAGTAGATTTCCCCCCTTTTTTAAAATTCCGGTCATGTTAATGGCGGACCATTCGTGGCAATAATTTGCAATAACTAATATGATTTTAATTTTTCATAATAAAGGATAATTATGGCGTTTATTAATACATAGAATAAAATACATGGTTTTTTCACCCCTGATAAGAACAAAGGCACACGCCTTCATAACATGTCTGTGTCATCACCATTTATTTCACCTTTTGTTACACCTTTTTGGAACACCTTTTACACGGATTTCGGAATACCTCGAATCTTTTTCATCTATAATCGATGCTTATCTACAGTTTTGACTTCGACGTTATGACATTGACATTTTTCACAGAACACGTCAGAAAACATTTGAGTTAAAATATGCCGGTTTGGAACTCTAATTTTCCCATGTATCATCATCTATGTATGAGCTCCTCCCAGGAAACTAACTGACCAATCTTTACTTAATTTTGTAGAGGAAGGGAATAAGAATAAATTGATACTGTTAGAAATGACGATCTTAAATATAATCGTATATTTGTACTTCTAAATATCAAACGAGAGAAAGGGTGCAATGATATGATGAGAAACTGAAATGTTTTACTTCGATTGATGGGGTTCTAAATCATGGGTAAGGGGTATTATAATAAATAATGTATTAAAGGCATGTGTAAAGTTAGTATTTACAATTTTGAGCGTCTCGGAGAAAGTCATGCAATATTACCAAAATCGTCCAGCGTACATCTTAGATATTTTAAAAAGTGTTTAAAACTGAAAGATTACACAGAATGAACCTCTGCCATTCAGTCAACTGAATGATAACTGAATGGTCTGGAAAGGTGACTGAATGGCATAGCTATACCATTCAGCCACATTTCAGTTACCTATCAGTCACCTTTCAGTTAACTGAATGGCAGAGATTCATCCTGTGTTATCCCATTAAAGTCCAAATTTTGAATTCAATTGCTTGCTGGTGTCGTTCTATTTTTAGCTGTGACCTAATTTGAATAATGGGCCAAATATGGATTAAAAACCAAGAAAAATTATGGAAACAATGCAGTTTGAGCACTAAGAAAAGAAAATAATAGAAAATTTCTCACAGTTGTTTTATTATATATGTTACTTTAAACTTCATTTTTCATAATACCAATTTAAATAATTAAAAACTGCCCATAGAACCATGAAATAGAGATTTTGAAAACTGGCATTTTGCCAATTTTGCTACATGTATAAAAATAAACAACTTTGATAGAGGTATAAATACACCTGTAAACGCCTGCATCTTCAAAATTTATCATGATTTTTTAAGACGAAGGCATAAGTGTAAATTTCTCAAAAATCCACTTTTGGACTCTCAAAGAATAACACGCAATGATAATATATTGACTGATACATTCCATCAAAATAAGCATATTCTAGCACATTATTAAATATATTTATATTTCAAAAAATAAGTTATTAAATGGATTTTGAAAGAATGAATTAATTCAAAATTGATATTTTCTTGTCATAAATATTTGTTATATTGATATTATTGCTCTCCAAACCTGTAAATTAATTTTTGGCTGTGAAATATGATTTGTAAGATTTATCTCCCCTTTGATACAATCTCTAGGCAGAGGAGGTTAAAAAAGTGAAGAGACGCCAAATGGAGGTCACATTGAAAACATAATTTATGACAATGGGGTGAAAAGAAGTTATTTGATCATTATGACCTTATCATTTTCCATCAGAAGGAACCATGAGATTATTTTAATTTAGCTTGCCCTATCTGTTCATGAAAATGGGTGAAAACGCACTAGGTTTAGTCAACCATGACAAAAACATATTGGCAAATTTTATGGCATATTAATACTATGTTGCACACCAAAATTGATATCGATACATCAACCATGCTTGTGGACTGTTTTGCGTGACTTTCTCTGAGACGCTCACGCATATTCATATTCATGTCTTTAAGCACATTTTTACGAAACGCGAGGTGTTATGATGTAAACATTTTTTTTAATGTAACTTTACAACCAATCGGTATCTTTGCTGGTTACTTTGGAAAATGTTAAATGGAGCCTGAACTAACCTTATTTATATATTATCATTCATCGGGTGCTAATTTTTCCGCTTTTTATTTTGCAACATGATTTATAAATATATTGAAAACGATGCCATATGAAAAAAAGATGTACGATTCACTTACCTAAAAATCGTATCACACTATTCATTTCATATATTTGCAATAAAGATTTACTTGTATATCATATTATTTCTTCGAATAATGAAACAAGGGTAATTAAAAATTAAAACTAACACATTTTTTGTGATGAGCTGACTTTTTTTTTTAATATAAGCTTGTTCTTCTAATCAATTGGCAAGTAAAAAAAGCCGTATATCAAGTGTGCTTTTGTTGGTTATTTATTTTTTTATTTTTTATTTATGAATTAAAATTTATTCATCTATTTATTTAGTTATTTATTATATCATTAGTCATCTTATGAATTGATAAAATGTTTTGAAGAATAATGATTTTACCCGCGTACCTTTTTTTAAAAATATTTTTGTTCGTGATCAATTTAAAAAGAAAAGCAGAATTAAGCGTAAATTCTAACCATTTTGATAAGGAAATATATAAGTGAGTGTGTATTGCACAAACAGACAGACGGAGTGATAGATTTATTAAAATATTCTCAAAACATTTTTCACTTAAAAATTCAGAACACAGAACTATGCATATACATGTAAGTGTAATTCTTGTGAAACCATGTACTTTTTTCAATTAATTATCTAAATTAATTAAGTTCTACGTATTATTCCATTACACACACGTTCAATTTTCGGCATTGTCTATAAAAATAATAAATCGGCAAAACGAAACTTAACCTGTACAGATGAATGCAGATACAGCCTTGGAGTGTAGAAACATTGATTTTAATCCTTACTGGGTTTCCATAAATATTTTGTATAAGCGTGAGGGAGAAACCTTACTATGGGGGAAAAGCTTCTATATAGTAGCTTTTCCCCTCCAGGGGGAAAGGCTACTATAAAGTAGGTTTTCCGGGGGGAGAAGCTACTATGGGGGAAAAACTGCTATACAACACCGGATTGCAAAACATTTTTTAAACATAAAAAAATAAGTAAATGTCAAAAGACATGCCGGAATGCACAACATCTGGATTCAACAAGTTTTACTGTACATGTAATCTTAAGAAATAACACGATAAAATGAAATGAAATAAATATCTGCGGATTTAATTCGAAATTCTTTACTCAGATGAAATTAAATATGTACAAATAGGACATTACTTATTACCGTTGAAGAAATGGTCTCGCTTTTAACAGTTTATAATTCGAAAGTCTAATATGTTAGAAGTAGTTTCACGGTATGGCAGACATGTTTACCTCAGTCTTAACAAGACACCATTCAATCTTAACTAGACATCATGAAGATGAATACACTCTTAAAGAGTCTCGCTTTTCTGTTTAAAAAATTGGATGAAACGCATTTTAGAGGATTTTGCTTTGATCTTTGTTTATTACTTAGAAACTTTAAAGTTGCCATAGAAATTCAATTCCAGGTTATTACCTCTGACCAACAGGCATTTATGGTTTGATATGAGCAACATTGAGCGAATGAGAAATAATTGATGGTCGACAAATGGATTGTAAAATGATCGGCTATGACCTATACGAAAGACCTTGAAACTTGTTTCAAAGTCATTGCCAACCCCTTGCCCTAAAGCGTTATGAATGTGGAGCATGAGCCAGATAAGTCTATAAAGAGAGGATACATGCTCTGAATTTTTTTAGTGTGTGATATGATATGACCTTTTACCAAGAACGTTATTCGATAGTATTGCACACCATTTTACAAAAGAGGCTCTGTAGGTGAAGTGAGATTGAACAACAGACAGAAGATTTATGTCCCAGACAAAGATTTTTAGATAATTTCGTTATGACTTTAATTTGATTAAGACTTAGAAAACTTTGCTTAAGAGGGCACCATCTTAATGGCCATTTTTAGACTATATTGAACTAATAAAGAAAATCTCTAGGAAAAGACATATAAAACATATGATAGGGCTAAGAGAAAGTAAGTTTTCCCTGAAAAGATCTTTGCGTGGTCGGATATAACATTGACGTTTGACCAAGAAAACTCATTCAAGATCACTTAACACCATTTGACCAATTGGACTCTGTGGGTAAAGTATATGCCAGATTGGACCAAAGACAGAGAATGTTGATACGGGCAAAACAAAGATAATTCTGTTTAGAAATTTGGTTCAGGATCATTTTAACTTCTGAACACAGTTTATACATGTATGTACATGTTTTTGTATTTTAACACAATCTCTAAAAATTGCCTTCAATATGTTATGGATTTCTTTCATTACAATATAACAAATATTTATTATATAAATTTAAATCATACCTAAAATTGCTCCCATATTCAACTTTTTGTGTAGATGATGTTTCAGGGAATTATGCTGCTTTAACTATACTGTTTACCTCCGTCAAGCCTTCTTCCAAAGCTTGAAGGAATTTTTACACAGTCTCCTCCTTATACATGAACTACTACATGTCACTATCGATGAACAAGTACATGACACATGATTAAACAGATTTAAAAAATGAAGGTCAAAGAGGGCTATGTTTAGATTACTTGGGTACTTTAAATACAGTTAATGTGTTACATTAGATTCACTTTACCTGGAAATAGTTTCTCAAATCAGTAGAAAATTACTTGATTATGATAGATATCATGTTAGATAAGAAGTTTGTGTCATATATGCGAAAAAACATGCAAAATATTTTGGATTAAAAATTACATTTTCAAAATTTTAATTCAGTAAATGGGAACAAAAAACACCAGGTAGATTCAAACTTCTCATGAACTGCGGTTGACAAGCTCGCTACATTAACCACTAAACTATGGCGTTGTCGACACAATCGATTAGTAAAACAATCTAACAAAACATTTACATTGCCATCTTGTGAGGTAGTGACTTGAATAAAAATAAAGTCTCGGTGTAGTGAGATATCATAAAGGTCTTTTTGATTGACAAAACACAAATTATGTATTTTGTACAGTAAATATTTAAGTCAAAGTGAGAAATATTCATTTTTAACACATGTTCCGTTAAATGTACGTCTTCTATTTCAACATTCATAATAAATCAAAGCTGATATATAGACATTAATTCTCTGATGACGCATTGACGCTACACAATTGTTAAGGTCAACAAATCTCGTCCGTTCACCTTGCTTAATGGGGAAATTTTGGGCTGCAAAGGTCGTAATATATTAATGATTGTATTTCGTACAAAATAATCATTTCAATTTTGGAATGTGACCTTGGATATTGATTGTCAAAAAGTTCATTTAAAATTATGTTGCACAAGGAATACAACTGTTTATACTTGTGCGAGTTTATTACCATAATGTATTGAATTGTTAAGGAAGTGTTTTGTTTTTGTTTTTTTACATCCATTTATCAATTTGTTTGATTAAAATCTTCGACTGTTCGCAGAGCTACTTCTATTTGTTTATTTGCTTCGACAAACAGCGCTGATCATAACTGTACACTTCCGTTCCTACACTGTGCATGTGGTATATTCGTTTTTATAGAAGGAATCGTAGAATCAGTGGATCGGTATATAAAGTTCCTTCCGTGATTTTGTCTTAAAGTTTTTGACTTAATCTTTATAAGACACTTTAAACGTTTAGATAAAGTTCCTTCCATTATCTTGTCTTAAGGTTTTTGACACCATCTTTATCAAACATTTTAAACACTTAGATAGAGAGTTCCTTCCATGATCTTGTCTTAAAATTTTCGACTTCATCTTTATCAGACAATTTAAACATTTAAAAATAGTTTCTTATGTGATCTTGTCTTAAAATTTTGACACTTTATCTCTATCGGACACTTTAAATATTTGGTCAGGCATCATTTATTTGAAGAAACTGAGAGAGAGAGAGAGAGAGAGAGAGAGAGAGAGAGAGAGAGAGAGAGAGGGGGGGGAGAGATTTCATTTGTTTTAAAGTAATGCACATTGTAATAGAATCCAACAAAGCAGGTTCAGTCCACGTACTACACCTGTCAATCGAATCAGCCCGCGAGCTGCACCACGTGCTCTTTCCGTGATAATTTTTTTCAAGACCGAAGAAAATAGATATTTATATGTTTAACAATAAAGTATTTTATTGTGTTTTTAATGTATAATATGATTCTTACACACTCTATGTGTGAAAGTTGACATACTACGTTGTTTAAGCAGAAAACTACACGTGTAAACCCCCCTCTCTCTCTCTCTCTCTCTCTTTCTCTCTCTCTCTTTCTCTCTCTCTCTCTCTCTCTTTTAATTGAGATTGCTTATTCAATTTTCAGAGAGCCGAAGACCCTCCTCCCCCTTTCCCCCTATCTTCTTCAAGTTCATTGTTTATGCATTTAAAATTAAGACTTGTTATCAGAAAGATTATTAAAGCTTTTGCTTCCTGTACTTTAGTGTATACCAATGGAAGCCGTAAGGTACTTGTAATTACATGTGACTGACTAACTGCACCTTGGAATAGTGTCTAAATCAACAGAAATGGTCTTGATTAGAAATGATGCAATGTGGCATAATGTATCAGAAGTATATACATGTAAGTCATATAGGCGAAAATATAAACAATTGTGTATTTAAACACTTATAATTTAAAAGTTTAATGAAATTGAAATGAAACGCATGCAAATTTAAACTTGTTATCTGCGGTTCACAAGCCCGAAACTCATGCACAGATACCGGTATGTTTTACAACACAGGTATACTTAAAATTTCGACGTCTTGATAAAAAGGGAACAGTTTTCAGTATACATTTCATGATATATAAGTTATATACCATTGGCTTTGATCAATTCAAGGCTTTTTAAAATGTTTGATGCTGTGCATATTTGAAACACGGCAAATTTCGGCCAATAACGTCCCTTGTTCTTTTCTTAATTGCTTTCTTGACATATTCTATGAAATCGAAATTAAAAAAAAATGCATGGCTGGATATTAAGATGAGCGAGCAAGGATGAAAAATCTAAACTAACGTGGATGATTATAAATTCATGTCCTTTTCCTCTGTTGCCGCTGACAGGAAAAACGCACACTTTTCTTGTTTTATTTCAAACCACTGATTGGGTATTTATTCTAAAATTCTTTATTCTGAATATTGTTTTTTTAGGTCAAATTTCACAATAATTTTTATCACTTTTTTATCACTTTATCATTATTTAATCTGTCGTGTTAAAAAAGTAAGAAATTAAAAACGCTAGTGTATGCATATTTATTTGCACATTTTAAACCTATGAAGTATCTGCCTAATGGTTAACCTGTTAACTTGCCCTTCACTTTCCGCCGCTTGGTGTTTTATAGGACCGACGATATCCAAAAATATAAGCATTCAATGCTTATATCTATATTCATACTGATGTCTGTTTGTATGAAATATATCAGTATCGTTGCTTCAGAGCCATTATATACGCTCTCGGTCAGGGATATGAAACATACATGGAATAGCCATATTAACATTTTATTTAGTTTGCTTCCGCGACTAAAAAATTAGTGCCAGAAGCTTTATACAGAAAATTTTTTTATCAAGAAATAGATAAAATTTAATGATTAATTTCAAAAGTATATATCAGATTGGTTAAGTAAGGTAGAACGTTTCATTTAATCTTACAAAAATATGTATACTCAAAACACGTGATGACGTTTATATTTGTGCTCATGGCGCATGAATCAGCAAAATGTATTCATAAAAAAATTGAACGTCGCAGATTTCAAATGCAAACATTAGGGGAAAACTTCACTGAATGTAAATATTCCAATAATTATGTACATGTAACAGGTAAAAAAGTTAAAGATTACTGACATCATATCCTACGTGTTGAAATACTAAAGGTCTAAGCAGTTACTCTGGTGTTGGCGTTTCGTAGTTTAATTGGCGAAATGTCTTAATTTATAAGTATAGATGTTACAATGAAAGAAATGTAAGATGCTGAAAAGTATTTTCATAAAAAAGGCAATTTGTGTTTAGCACTACACAAAGATTTATCATGATGATGATAATACTGTTTACTGTTTTTACTTTGATGATAGGCTTGTTCATTTGTTTAAATCAATTGTAAGGACAGTAAAATTGGTCGATAATTAAGCAGTAAGGCCGATCGATAAGTGGCCGGTTTACGGAAGATAACAGCAGTCAGTTCTTTTAATTGCGGCCAGTTTACAGAATAGACAAGATCCGGATTGCACAACATTTTTTAAACAAAACATCATTGCATAATATTTGACTTTTTTGCTTTGCCCTTTTGACGATTGTGATATTATACATATCAGGGAAAGCGTCAGAACCGGCACTATTACGAAAACTGAAAGTTCACCTCCTCCATATATCTTTGGTGATTATAGTGAGCAGTTCCTGTTTTTGAAAAAGGGAAGAGTTTAATGCAAAGATAGAAACAAATACTTAGGAATCACAAAAATACCGGAAAGATCCGTTTATTTTGGGTAAGGTTCACACTCGTAAGTGTGTACTCTAAGGAAATTTATTATCACAGTTGTTGAAATCAATAGCAAGGACAGTAAATTTGATCGATAATTGAGCAGTTATTACCCGCATAAGGCCGATCGATAAGTGGCCTGATGACGGTAGCTGGAGGTCTGTAGCCCCCGGACTGATAAAATTCGGATGGACCGGAAGCTACAGATCTGTAGCTAGGGTTATGGGAGATAACTCTTACTAATTATAAGCAGTCGGTTTTTTCATCGCAGCCAGTTAACAGAATAGACAATATTCGGATTGCAAACAAATTTTAAAACCTAAAAAAAAAAGACAATGTCAAGGGACATGCCGGAAGGCACAACATATAGATCAAACAAGTTTTACTGTACATGTTATCTTAAGAAATAACATGATGAAATGAAATGAAATAAATATCTACTGATTTAATTCGAAATTCTTTACTCAGATTTAGATTAAATTAAATATGTACCAGTTGGACATTTCGCATTACCGTTGAAGAAATGGTCTCGCTTTAAACAGCTTACAATTCAAATGTCTACTCTGTTAGAACTTTTTTCACGGTATAGTAGACATGTTTACCTCAGTCTTAACAAGACACGATTCAATCTTAGCTAGACATCATGAAGATGAATACACTCTCAAAGATCGAGTCTCGCTTTTCTGTTTATTAAATTGGATGAAACGCATTTTAAAGGATTTTGCTTTGATCTTTGTTTATTGCTTAGAAACCTTAAGATTGCCATAGGAATTCAATTCCAGGTTATTACCTCTTACCAACAGGCATATGATATGACCTTGATCTTTAATAAAGAACGTTATTAGATAGTATTGCAGATCATTTGACAAAAGAGGCTCTGTAGGTGAAGTGTGACTGAACAAAGGAGAGAACATGAATGAGAAAGACAAAGATTTTTTAGATAATTTCGTTATGACTTTAACTTAGGACCTAGAAAACTTTAATTAAGAGGGTTCCATTGTTGTGGCCATTTTTAGACTAAATTGAACTCATTGAGAAAATCTCTAGAAAAAAGACATATAAAAAATCTAACTTTTAACCCATATGATAGGGCTACGGGAAAGTACACTGGCGTCGGAAGCAAATTGAAAGGGGGGGGGGGGTAGACTAATCCTCAGAAATATTGCGAAAACAACCTATTTCCCAAAATTATGAAAATCCTATTCCGTGGGGGGGGGGGGGGTGGGGGGGGGGAGTACGCCTTTTACTCCAACTTTCTCAATCTTTCAAGGTTAATTGAGGAACAACTATATTTCCGGCGATAAAAAGTGGAAGGGGGGGGGGGAGGGGGGTAAACCTCTACGATGCTATGTGCCTAATGGTTAGGTCTACATTTGCAAAAACAAATTTGCGTGGTCGGATATAACATTAACGTTTGACCACAAAAAAGTCATTCAAGATCACTAAACACCATTTGCCCAATTGAACTCTGTGGGTAAAGTATATGCCAGATTGGATCAAAGAGAGAGAATGTTGATACGGGCAAAACATAGATAATTCTGTTTAGAACTTTGGTTCAGGATCATTTTAACTTCTGAACATAGTTTATACATGTATGTACATGTTTTAGTATTTTAACATAATTTCTAAAAATTGCCTTCAATATGTTATGGATTTCTTTCATTACAATATAACACCTATTTATTATATATATTTAAATTATACCTAAAATTGCTCCCATATTCAATTTTTTTGTGTAGATGATGTTTCAGGGAATTATGCTGCTGTAACTATACTGTTTACCTCCATCAAACCTTCTTCCAAAGCTTGAAGGAATTTTTACACAGACTCCTCCTTATAAATGAACTACTACATGTCATTATCAATGAACAAGTACATGGCACATAATTAAACAGATTTCAAAAATGAAGGCCATGTTTAGATTACTTGGGTACTTAATATACAGTTTATGTGTTACATTAGATTCTATTAAGATGGCTCACTACATCTGGAAATAGTTTCTCAAATCAGTAGAAAATTACTTGATTATGATAGATATCATGTAAGATAAGAAGTTTATGTCATATATGCGAAAAAATGCAAAAAAAAATTGGATAAAAAATTACATTTTCAAAATTCTAATATAGTAGATGGAAACAAAAAATCCAGGTGGATTCGAACTTCTCATGATCTGCAGTTGACAAGCCCGCTACTTTTATCACTAAGCTATGGTGTTGTCGACACAATCGATTAGTAAAACAATCTAACAAAACATTTACATCACCATCTTGTGACGTAGTGACTTAAAACATATAAGTATCGGTGAAGTGAGATACCATAAAGGTCTTTTTGATTGACAAAACACAAATTATATATTTTGTACAGTAAATCTTTAAATCAAAGTGACATATATTTATCTTTAACACATTTTTCCGTTAAATGTACGTCTTTAAACTCAACATTCATAATTTTTCAAAGCTGATATATGTACATATGCATGTAAGCTTACACGTAAAAGTTTTCAACTGTCAGATCAGATACATACGATTGCCAGCACTATGTGTATGTGAACTCTCTGATGACGCATTGACGCTACAAAATTGTTAAGGTCAACAAATCTCGTTGGTTTACCTTGCTTAATGGGGAAATCTTGGGCCGCAAAGGTTGTAGTTCGACAAACATCAACATTGAATTTTTTTTAACAACAAATTGGATGTTCTTAAAACCTTGGCTTTGAGATATTCAATTTATGAAATATGGAGATAACGAAAAATACACAAAAATGGATCAAAGCAAACATGGACCTCTAATTAAAATTAAAGGTAGAATCAGGTGCCATGTAGGAGTGTACGGTGTTCCGATGTGGCCACTTCGACCATCGCAACTTCGCCTTTAGGCTGTCGCATCTTCGCACTTTCGCCCCTTCGCCGTCGCACCTTCGTACTTTCGCCTTCGCAACTTCGCACTCTCGCACCTCGACCTAAAGGCGAAAGTTCGAAGGTCGAATGGTAAAATTGAGATTTGCAGTTATTGGAGGCTCATGAAAGTTGCTAAAACTCATGAAATGATTTTATATGATTATCATTAGTTAGAACGTCTCTTGTTGAAATGTATTTGCAATATGTAGGCCCCTAGCGTTAAATACTGAAAAAACTTAGGGAAAATGCAAAACTTGCGGCTATGACTATTGTGTTGACTTTACTAAGTGATATTGCAAGTTACAGACGGGAGGTAGAATAACACGAAAAGTAAACGAATGGGACATAGTAAATTATACACCGGTAAGGTTCTGACATGTGATAGTGCAACATGCACACAGTACGGAAGGTCACCTTAAATATACCTACATATCGAGTTAGAGTCCACAGCGAGTAATTTCTTTTTTCTTCTCATGGTTTAAGTCTATGAAAAAATTCTGCTTTATGTAAATATAGAAATAGGTCTGCTAACAATGATGCGCAATCCGTAACCTCAGGATTGTTGGAAGACCTGATTTCCAAAAAACTACATAGATGTTGTCTATTAGAAAAGCAAGCATCTTTTTATATCATCTTTAGGGTATTTGTGTACGCAATCCGAATGGTTATTAACCAAAATTATTCTGTAAATAACCGATGACAAGGTAAATAAAATTACGAGATCCATTTCCATTGAAAAAGCAACTATTTATGATGTCAATAAGCATGAACTTTAATTTATCGTGGGGAATGGTTGTATAAAGTGTAAAAAAGTCCTAACTTTTGATGCTATTGATTTTAGTAAAAAAAAAATCAAATTTTCTAACAGTTCCTTAGAATTTTTAAGTACCCACATCTGATTTGCACCGCTTCTTGGATATTATGTTGCGCAATACTCATAAAGTCTCTTCTTTACTGTTGTTAATATTCTAGTAAGGAGTAAAGAAATATGCTGGGACGAACATTTACTGGAACCCACTATGTATCTTTATATGTTAAGATTTTTATGAAGTTTAGGTATCCAATATAAGTAAGGTAATTCAAATTCACTTTTATTGTCAGGAATATTGAAAATATTTAAAACTGACATAATATGAGTTCGAAACATTTCCTCCATAAAAATGAGCTATGAGTAAAAGTAGGATTGCCACTTGTCGAATTAAATCTAAGTTTTTCTAAAATACAGTTTATATATTGAGCCTTACAAAGACAATGTTGTTTTCTGCTTTGTCAGCATTATTACATTATTTATTACAATTATGAATGATGCTGTATTTTTCAGAAGCTCTAATTCCAATAAAAAGGATTGGTAAAGAATTTGGATCAAAACAACATTAATTAGTTATCAATGGTAAGAGTAACTCGGAGAAGAGCATCTATCTATCACTACCTAGATATATTAAGGCTAAATACCATAAAAAAGAATTAGTATTTATTGATTTTCAAAAATAAATTTTTACTTCCAATTAAAGCAATTCCAATGCTTTTTCATGTTACATTGAAATTTAAATCAATATTTTGAATAGGATTCTCATATACCAGAATCACAGCTCATATTTCTTTTCATAATGTAGCTCATGGGTGTTCAAAAGGCTAAATAAAATGTCGTGACTCAGCACAAAGAGCAGCTGTTGTCACTATGTTACCAATCTTCAATTTCACATATAACCATGTACCGAGCTTGACTGCTAAAAGTTTTAGATGTTCACCATATGACCAACAATCCCACTTCAACACTCTAGGAACCTTTGATCCTTGGAAATAGAATTTCGAGTTCACAATTATGGTACAGGCACGTAGTATCAGGGGGGCCGGGGGGCCTGCCCCCCTTCTTCTTTTGCGCAGCAAAGATTTGTCTTAAATTTACATACAAAAAATTGAATTAACATGGAGCCCCCCCCCCCCCCACTTTTCTGTGACCATGTATAAATTGATTTGAAAACAAGGAAATAAACAGTGAATTGAAGTGAAAAGTATACACCCCCCCCCCCTCGAGGATTAGGATTTTCAGGATTTTGGAAAGTAACCCTTTTCCTTTTGTTTTGCTTGTCAAGATTTTTTGGACGAGTCTGTATCCCCCCCCTCCTACTTTCAAAAACGATGCTACGTGCCTATGGTAGAAGTTTTCATTTCTCATCTTTACATTACACTTAGTTTGCGTGCTAGATACCCATAAGTAGAGGATTTTTTTAAAGAAAAAAACACACATTTACTATATTACCACTGTGTCGCATCCTATCTCTAAAACCCATTTCGCTATTTCTATACCTCAAAATAGCATCCCAAGAGAGATAACTCATATTTTGATACCGGAGTATAGAGAAGGGTTGATTTTCCCATTTTTTTTCATACCCATAAATTCATGTTATGGAAAGAAATGAGCTATGCGCATTGCAGCATAAATTATACTGCAATTTAAATTTTCCAACGAGAACAAAACAGTCATGCTGTACAGTATGTTGAAGACATGTAGCAGAGAATGTTGGTTCGGAATTCTCAGACATTTTGTTTTGTTTTTGAAATTTCTCCAGCAGCAATGTTTCCGGTTTTGACAATTGGACGAGTAAGTAGTTGAAAAACAGTATGCTTATGGTTTGTTGAAATAACAGTTAAATATTCAAAATTAGATATGTTTTATTTTGTATTAATGTTCTAACATTTCTAAGGTTCTGTATTTTTTCAACATTTTTAAAGAATTCTTTCGAAAAAGTAACCACATTTGATTTACAACATAATCTTATGTAAACCAAGAGGCCAAAAATTATTAATTGTTTGATTTTCCATACATCATTGATAACCAGTATTTCCACGATTTGCTGTTCACATCTCGATCGGTCTTTATAAGATGCAATTTTATGAGCATTGTTAATTATTTTCTTTCACAAATTATGTTGCCGGAACGTACAAATATGTAACTAGGTTGAGGGCGGGGTTGGGGGGGGGTTACTATGATTTATGATTAAGTAGTCTTTGTAGTTCAAGGGCTTGTAAGATTCATTAACTTAAAAATCAAAATCTGTTTTAGTTTATATCTTTTGCCCAAGGATGACTTTATCTTAGTTTGTAGAAAAAAAAATTAAAACAAATTAGATCCCATCAAAAGACTCCTCAATGTGTAGCAGCATATTAAATTTCCTTCTTGTAAATTGAACATTGGACTGTTACGACAAAATATCCAACCATTTTATTTTTAAATTTAATAAAATTACTATTCAATGTAATTTTTGAGCTGACATAGTGCATAACAACTGTACAATAACATTAGAGTCTAATTCCAGGCTATAGCATTGTTTTCCTCTCACTATCAATTTCTTCGAGTTAAAAAACGAGAAATGTGAAAGAGGAAATCCTGGATTCCCTAAAATAAGTATGTATGTTCAGGAAATCAACAAAAAGTGACAGAAACGGAAAATAGAAACGACTTTAATAACAATTAATCTAACATTATGATTGAAAAATTGGTTGTATAAATGGAGGCTTTTAAAATCACACAGATATGACATATGACTCTCCTAAAGATTATGACTATCAAACGCGTTACTGGAAAGGTTTTAATGCTTTTAACATTTGCGTGTATAATTGGCAATTTGATAATTACTTGAATCAACAAATATAGTATGAAGTCATCTATTTATATCATAATTTGTATTGTAATTTATCGTTAAAAACGATGATAATAAAAAAATAATGATGTATAATTAAAATCTAGAAACAATATTCAATATCTGTCCTCTTCCGTAATTAACACTATGACCTATTATTGTAATAGTTTGTCTCTTACATATACCAGTTGATATAATATAAAGGACAATAATACACAGAATAAAATGTGTTTTATTGTACAAAGGCTCGTCCATTCTTTTCATCTCTTTTCAGACAAAACGAGAAATTAAAAACAGAGAGGAAACTAATCAATAATGATTTATCCAAACAAAATTCGATTCACCTATACAAGAAAGTGTTAGTTTTATTCATGCTGTTCTAAGTAGAAATATATCATAATACAAAATGTACACTTTATGATTTTGTTTCTTAAAATAAACTGGCGTGTGTGATGTGATTTTAATCGTTTAGCTATCTTGACAAGTTATTGTGCGCTATTTACAAATGTATTGCTAATACATGTAAAAGTGTTGAATTCTTAACATATGAATTGTAATCAGCGACCAATTCAGTTACCTCTATCGTGTATATATACAATACCGGTATCTACATGTATATATCTTTCCAACTCAGTTCACGAGTTATAGAACTTTGGGCACATAACATTTTTTTTAATTTTGTCCTTTTTTTTCGTTTGCTTCGAATCATGAGTTGTTTACTACGTGTAATAATTATTTTTTGTCATAAATTGTTATTTATAGTATTAGTATTCACGTAAAATGAATTAATTGACAAACAATTATTGAAGGTTATTATGACACAAAATACGATTCCGGAGACAAAAAAAATTAATTAGCAATTAATTTTATTTTAATGTTCTAGAAAGTGACATTAACCAAATATATATCATGTAATCATGTACAAACGAATTTCGAAGCTTTAAGTGTCCAATGTACAATACGGAAAAAACCCCACAAATCAACATGCAAAAACGATATTCCAATGAGTCCCGTGAACTTGCATTTTTCTAACACCACACGTATAACTGAGATAATACTGACAGGTTTGCTATTGAAGAACTGTGATTCAAAAAGGAACCTTTCAAAAACTGTATTCAATGTTATTGAAATTATATACTTATACATATAGGAAAACCTGACCTAAATTGTTTTTTAATAAAAATCTTGGCCTATACAGAAAAAAGAACGTGTGTTATAGGACATGTTTTATTCCTGATATCAACCTATCCTCAATCTTGTAAAATCTGTTCAAAATAGTAGGGTTGTTTTTTTAAAGTCGACTGATTCATGGTCACGTGTTTTAGTCTACAACATTTTATTGATTTACTGACAGTCTGACACAACAAATTGATTGTTAAAATACCGATGTTTATAGAAATTTCATTTTCTCTCATTTCTTTTCTTTTTGCAAATTGTATGGCCTAAGACTCTCTGACAGAAATGACAGTACATTGATGTTCTCTCATCATCGAAAAACGATTTTTTTTCACCAGATTTTTCACTGTCTTTTGTAGCCTCCTTTCAATCTGGTAATAACCCTTAATCATCAATAATTGGGGGGTGGTTATCGGCGAAGTGTTTACATATGTAGCCATAGAATGTGCTGAAATAAGCATGATGTAGAGGAATGGGGAGAGGATGCAACGCCTACTTTTGACGAAATAGGCACATAAGATTCGGGCACATACATTTCAAATATTTTATGTTTTTTTAAGTAACATGCAATTTCTTATTATATATCTTAACGTAAGATTCGTTCAAATTACATTGAAATTTCAAATAATTGATTATCATGCACACCAGCTTCTACATATTAAGCCATTTGTCTCGTCGCAATAATACAGAGGAAGTACATTATTGCTATCAATCAAGCTTCATGTAACGTGAACATTGCCAAAATAAGTTTAAGCAAATGTCAAGAAAATGGTTTATTTAAGGACAATACGTCGAAACAACTTGCAAAGATATCTATACTTTGTTGTTGTTTTTTTGTCCTAAGATACATTATTTTTAAAAAAAACATCTTTGACATACATTTTATTTTATTTATTTTTACTATGAAATACATTGTATCAATATCATTTGTTGTATTTTTTTTCAAAACAAATTAATTCTCTTCAAAATGTAACTTTTCCAAGTTCTATAGAATTGTTAATTAACCAGTAATAAATTATAAAGACTGTTTCAATGCTAGTTTAGTACCTCTGACGGATGGTTTTTTTTCATTTTCTAGCCTCATACCATGTGATTATTATTCATCACAGGATATAAGGATCCAGGAAATAATATAAACAAGACATTTTAAGTGTGCTTAAATAACAAATAGAACATTCAAAATGAAGTCCCTGTGGATATACATGTTAGTGATCCTTGTATCTGTCAAATATGTTGGGAGTAAGTATTAATAATACATGAAGATTGTAAAGTCTAAACATGTATTAGTATAGAAACAATATAATATTTATTATCTATCTGATATATTCGGAAAATTTAGCGCTATACAGTAATTAGATCTTCAAGTGTGTATCTGTAAATGATAAATGTCTCCTGTCGAGAAAGTGTATATACGTATTTCAATGTACTGTTCTTTGTTTGTTTTAAAGTAATGTCAATTTGCAAAATTAACGATTTATATGAATTAGCAATTACAAAGTTCGATTACAATGAATGATAACTGCTATCAAACTCCTTAGCATATATACATGCTTTGATTCAGTAAGAAGGTTAATATAACTTACTATTATATACGATCCATAAGTTTATTACTCTTGAATTTTATGTTTCTTTGTGAAGAAAATGTATAGAATATACGAACAAAATATACAAGTCATGTGCATATCTCTTCATTATTTGATAGTGTAATACAAATAACATTTTATCTTCAGTGTTAGAAATTACGTTATTGTTGGTAAAATGTACTTAAAGTGAGTATTTTTAAATATTGAAGGTCAGTGCGTAGGCAGTGGGACCTGTGATTGCCATTGCGATTATAATTGCTTTTTAATCACCTGCACTTCTTGCGCTAAAGAATGGAGCGGAACAACCAGTAATCGTTGTCAAAGACGTAAGTAGAATGTGTCATTTTCTTTAAATTAACACGAGCTAATTTGTTATGTTAAACAGTCGGATAGATAGATAGATAGATAGATTGATTGTAGATATTAAAGCAGTACGTATCACAGTAATTAAAACTTACAACATACGCAATTTTACGTTTTAGGGCTTTTTCACAAAGGCTTTAATCACTTTTGTAAGCTCAAGATGTTTTCGTACGTCTGTTACAGTCGTAATGCTTTTTATTTCATGGGTACATGTATAAACAGTGTTCATGCGCTGTAAGCTATGTGGAGAAGCTAGTAAACGTTTTGCAGGGTTGCTTGAACATTAGGGTGCCACTTTTCCCATTTTGTATTTAGACTACGTTTTATATTTTAATTGATATCCGAAGATGTGACAAACGGCTTCTCAAGATATCTTTTACAAAGAGAAATAAAAACACATTGATGAAAGTTAACTCCTCCATTTCTCAAAATATCTAAATGAAAAATTAAAACAGTAATAATCATACATTAACATGATAATGTAAATTAATAAATCTCATTGCTATCTTTTGTGAAAGAATGGTTCTTTTTTTTATCAAAACAAGAGGCCCGTGGGCCCACATCGCTTACCTGAGCAACAATGACTTATATGCCCCTCGGTAAAAAGACAAAAACTAATAGCGTACAGTATCGGAATTTTACACTTACTTTTGCATACACTTAATCTTTTGACATTATATCTTTATGGAATACCATTTTTACCGAAAATAAGAGCCTACATGTACATATAGATGCAAGGTATAAAACTAGACTTTTGGTAGTGGTGAACTGTTAACCTCCAATTCCCTTTATTTTCGTTCTGTCCCCCCCCCCCTTATAAAACGATCAAAATATACGAGATCATATAGGTACATTTTCTTCCTCAACTACTTACTAGTTACATGTATCTATTTTTAAAAAATATATATTATGATAGTTAAAATAATTGTATTTTATTAAAAAAAATTGTACCACAGTGCCCTCAATTCCTCAAATTAAAAACATTCAAAAATTTAATTGGTCATCCCCACTATAAACGACTGATGTTTACCTGGCGTGAACTTGTGTGACGTTTAATAACCCTACTCATTTGATCGATGAATTCACTCAAATGAAAATTGTTGTCACGTGATATGTTAAAGAGCTATTATAATAATTTTTTTTACAGGTATATCACTCTATTTTACTAGGGAAAATCCATTATGATTGTTCATTTATATTAAAAAAGAACAAATGGCTACAAACCAGGATGTGGTATTTTCTTAGGAATACCGATAATGCCTTTATTCACGTAACATAAATGTGTCAGAGCTATAGAAACTGTTTTTATTTACTCGTGTCTGAAAAACTATCAAAATTGATGTAGATTTTATATAAATCATCGTAAAAGGAGGGGACCACAGAACGTAGTTACAACATATCATCCTTGTAATTTTTTGTACAAGTATTTAAAGTTAAGCGAGACATTTCTAATGATCAATCAAAATTTCAATGTCAATCGTTGAATTATAAGCAAGATACATAGCTTACAATTCTGCTAGGTTTAAATCATTTTTTTCACATAAGTTTATTACATTCAACTTAAGATTTTTTAACTTGGTATTTCCTATTCAGCATCTAAAATGTAGACAAAAATGGCCTCAGCTCTGTGTACTGTTGTGTCTCATGAAATCAGGAAATTATAAAGCGGAAGTACAACTACTTTATTAAGTTTAATTTAGAACCCAGCACGATAAACACATATAAATCCGGATAACAAAACATACATGACACCCTCCTTCTTTAAAGAGATAGCGTTACTGCCAATCATGTCAATCCTAAACTTCAATTACGAGCATAATAGTGAACTGGGGTATGTTAAGAAGCATTTGTAATAGAACAAAATTGACGATATAAACATCTCCAATATCTTTGAAAATGTTGCTGTAAACACTTTAAAACGACGCAATGGCTAATTGTTTAAGTAACAAAGTCTGCAAATTTGCTAGGAATTTTAACGGTACGTCCAGAAGGAGTTTCTCAGTTCCTAAGATTTTTTAGCGCTCGCGCTTGTGGACTCTTGTACAGGTTTCGAACGAATGTCTGTGGGGCCATCATTGTCTGGAATCCAGAGATCAAAATCCTCACTGACTTCTCGTTTTAAAAGGTTTCTCTGATTTAATCGGTTTCAGCATACTTCGATTCCGCCTTTTGGATTCCTCGGTAGCATGTCACCATGTGTTGTCATCTTGTAACATAACATTAATATTGTCTTCTGGGTGCAGATCTGGAAGATTCTTTGTTCCTCTGCGGCCATGGAATTCTTTGTACTGCATCTGTCGGGCTTGTTTGGCATGCTGGTTGTTCCCTACCAGATGAAGAAGATCTGCGGTTACATGTAAGTTTGTTTTCAGACGACGTCCTATAAACATCTGCACTGGTGATTTTCCAAGCCCCTGAATTTTAGTGTTGCGATAGTCCATTAATGCTTTGTAAGGGTCTTTGTTTTTATGAGGATCCACTTGGCAGTTTGTACCATTCTCTCTGCCTGTCCATTTAATCTAAGATATAAAGGACTTGACGTACTATGTACAAATGCATATTCCTTAGCAAAGTCTCTAACTCTTTGCTTGCATATTGAGGACCATTGTCAGATATTAATTCATTAAGAATTCCATATTTGGAGAAAATACTCTTCAGTGAGTTGATAACTTGAAGCGATGACAAGTCTTCTAGGACCATGATCTTAAACCATTTTGAGTAGTGATCGGCTATAAGTAGATAATGATTCTGCTGATACACAAATATATCAGATGCAATCTTCGACCATGGACGGTCTGGTAACTCCACACATATGAAAGAATCTTCAGATAGTGAATTTGAACTTCTGCACAAATATGACACTTGGATACGTTGTCTTCAATTTACGCTGCCATGCCGGGCCAGTACATACATTCACGTGCTCTGCTCTTGCACTTTACGATTCCGAGATGTGATTCATGAACTATGTCTACCATTTTCTGTTGCATTTAATCCGGATGATGAGTTTGCTGCCTTTGAATGATATTTCATCTACGTGAGATATCTCATCACAAAATGTCCAATAAGGAAGTAAACATGAAGGTAAGCTTAGTGTGTTTTCATGCCAGCCTAACACTATGGTATTAGGAAGATGCTGTAAGTTCGAATCAGATGAAGTTTCAAGTTAAAACTCTTTGTAGCGGTCCGATGTTATAGGTAAGTGTTGGTTGAGTGTAATACTGTTAACCCCTGCTTCCGGTACAAGTTCTTTCTTGGTGTCATTGAGATATTGTCGACATCCGCGACAAACATAAGTATTCAAGGTTTGCATTCAATCTTTAAGACGTATTTATGGACGGCAAGTAGTAGTCTCTGTAAGCACAGAGGAGCTGAAAGTAGTGGTTTACGAAAGATTGATTCTAGGGGTTTGTGGTCAGACTCTACAGTAACTGTTCTACCATAAATGTACTGGTGGAACTTTTGACATCCAAAGACAACGGCTAAGGCCTCTTTTTCTATCTGTGCGTAGTTTCTTTGTGATTTTGTCAGTGCTCTTAAAGCATATGCGATTGGTCTGCCTTGTTGAAGAATGGTGGCACGAAGTCCTTTTGATCTTACATCCACAGAAAGTGTCAATTGTAGGTTTGGATTGTAGTAAGCTAAGACTGGAGCTTCTGTGATCATGGTCTTGATAAGTTTAAAACTAACACTTTGTTCCTTCGTCCACTGCCATTCACAGCCTGACGATGTTTCTGTCAACTTGTGAAGTGATGCACTAACATCAGATAATCTCGGGAGGAACTTTTCGAAATATTGCACTAGTCTTAGCAAGGTATATAGTTCTTGTCGGTTTTCTTGTTTCTGCATAATTAGAATAGCTCTTAGACTAACCTTTTCTGGATCTGGCTTCAACCCATTCTGGGTGAGTTCTTGTCCTACATACTTCACTTCGGTCTTCCTCACTTAACATTTTTCTTTGCAGAGTTTCAGATATACTCTTTCGCGCGTTGCAAAACTTTGCAAAGTCTCTGGTCATGTTCTTCAATAGTTGAACCCATCAATGATAACATCTGCACCAGTAATATTTTCTAACATCTACGACATGATCCTCTGAAAAAACTTCGGACGCTGACTTTATACCATATGGCATCCGACTGAATTTATATCGCCCAAATGGTGTACTTTAAATTCCTTATTAAACGCGCGGAATTAATATCCGCGCAAAATCGCGAGAAGCCCGTCTCGCTAATTTTAAAATCTCGCTTTTAATTTTCGGACATTTGTAAACTTCATGAAACTAGGGTAAAATTTCGGCATTTGCGATTTTATGCTCTCTCGATTTGATGGAAAACCGTTGAATCGCGGAATTAAGTTCTCGCGTAAAATAAGAAATCTAAAGTATTGGCCGTGCATAGTCTGGAGCTTGACTCATCTTGCTGAATCTGCCAGAAACCACTCACTGCACCAAGTTTCGTGAAGAACTTTGCCTGAGACATGTTTTCTATTACATCCTCGACAGTTTTCAGTGGGAAGTCTTCACTTTGTATATATGTAGCAGTATTCAGATCCCTGGGATCAGTGCAAATTAGAATCTTGCATCCCTTATTCACTCCTGTCATGCTGTGTACCTATTCTGTTGGTTCAGTCTAACGTTCGATGACTCCCAGTTGTTCCATCCTTTGGAGTTCTTCACGAACTTCGCCTTTCAGCGAATAGAATACTTCTCAGGTAGACATCCCAAGCCTTCGAACAAGTCTGCATATTGTAGTTCCTTTAGAATATCATTTGCAGGTGAATAACTTTGAACCTTGACTTGTTAAGCTTTGTACAAAGTGTTCATACATCTCACCAAGTCAAGTTAACGACATGTATCGGCTCCCAAAATAGTTGGTGCTTTTCTCTGAACAACAAAATTTCACAGGGTTAACGTGGCCAGTGTTTTGTAGAGGTATTGTTACCATACCGTCGGTTCGATGCTGTGTCATGAATATGAGGGAAGTGATGCTTCAGGTTTTTCGAGTGGCGCAGTAATGTTTAGTTCGTAATAAGTGTCTCCAGTGAAAACATTGCATTTTGCACCTGTATCCATAAGAACTTGTACTTCAGTGTCTCCTACTTTTAAAGTCGTGGTCCACTTTTCTATGGTGTTCACATCTAGTTTGATTATTCACAGGAATAAAGAATTTTCACACTCCGAGTCATCTTCATCAGATTCAGTTAACATATTCAAAGATCACCTCTTTGGTTTTCCTGGATGTTTCCTTTGAAATCTCCTTCGCTGAGCTGATTTTCCTCTGAATCTGCCCGTTTACCTTGCTTCGGTTTGTGATTTCTGTAATTGTTTGCACGTAATGACTTGCACTAAATTCACACACACGTCCAAAATGATTCTTCTCTCCTCATTCTAATCAGACTCCATCAATTGCTGAACACTTTTCTTGAAGCTGAACATGTTTTCTACGACCCCGATTTCTACAGGTTTCAAATTCAGAATGTCGTCCTCTGTGAGGATGTTTGGCTTCAATGTGATTCAATTCACCTTTGTTTCCGGCTGAGTTTCCTTCAGGCTTCTCATTCATAGTTTTTAGTTGAATTCTAGAAGTTTCATATAGTTTTGCAATGTCTCTCGCTTCAGTCAAGGTTAAGTCACTTTCTGTCGTAATCAACTTCTCTCTGATTTTCGATGAGCGTAACCCGAACATTACTCTGTCTCTTATCATCTTAACAGCATTTGCATAAGCACAGTCTTTCACTAAGATTTTCAATGCTGTGACAAATTCCTCACAGGTTTCATTTTCATTTTGAGTACTACACTGAAGTTTATATCTCGTGAATACTTTGTTGCTTTTGGTTTCAAAATATGCTTGAAATTCCGTGTAATATGTCTCTAGTTTCTTTTTCTCTTCATTTGTTATGTGCCAGGTACTTTAGACATCCCTGCCTTTTTCTCCAACCCAAATCATGAGATAATTTCACTTTTCCTCCTCTGATTTCTCTTTTAACGATCCATTGAACATAAACTGATAAATTCTGTGTGTTCTTTGAATTTCTTCCATGCCCCAGGAAGATCACCGCTTTCCCAGTCAATTTTCGGCGTAGCACCAATAAGAGATTCCAAGATTATCGAGTTCATACGTACGCATCGAATGCTAATGTAATGTCAACTTCAAACACCATGTTGTGTCTCATGGTAGCAGCCATTTATAAACCGGAAGTACAACTACTTTATTAAATTTAGAACTCAACATGATTAACACATATAAATCCGGAAAACAATACATAGATGACATGTACGAACATAGAATTGTGAGCAAAGCTCTGTATCTTGCTCATAATTTGAAGCTTGAAACTCAAATATGGTTAATAAATAGAATTTTGGCTATTTAAAATTTCCTTTCAATAAGGATAAATAATTTTTTTTTAAATTATTTTGAATTTGACTCAATAATTCTTAAAAAGAAGATTTTCACAATGCACCCCCTTTTTTTTTTTTTTTTTTACAGTTTCGAGATTTTCTCCGCTTTGAATGCCTTTCATTTCTGCAATTTATATTTGCCTTCCCATAAAGATACTTGGTGCCAAATTTAGTTGAAATTGGCTAGGGGGTTTGAGAGTAGTAGTTCAAAATGAAAAAAAGTTTACAGACGGAAAGACGGACAAAATGAGATCAGAAGAGCACTCTTGAGCTTGAAGTTCAGGTGGGCTAAAACAAATTAAGCAAAATCAAGAAATAATTGTTTGTGAGTAATTATCTCTTCGTTGCTACGAAAACTTTTTAAAAGTGTAAATAAAAGCGGTATAGCACTTCCATGCACCCATCTAGAGGAAGCGTGGGTCAGGGGATTCGACCCCCTCCTCCCCAGAAAATTTACACTTATTAACTTCACAGGGTTCGTTTTGATAAAATTTTAGTATAAAAACGTTTAAAATCCAGTGATAGTTAAGGTAGTATGGGATACTTGTCGATATTTATGTGGATAAAAGTAAATCTTAACACAAAATTATTTCACCTGTTTAGAATTTTCAAATTATTAAAATACTTGACCAAAAAAAAATTTATAAGGTAAAAATTGTAAAAGCCCAAACGGGATTCGAACTCCTAACTTACATTCGTAGTTAACGTTTTAAAGGGGCATGGTCACGATTTTGGTCAAAAATTATTTTTTCGAATTTGATGTTTACAATGCTTCAGTATGGCATTTTAATTAGGCAACCAAAATTTGAGTGTCATTTGATGAGTTACAAGCGAGTTACAGAGCTGACAATTCTTCGTTATGTAATCAAAGCGTTTGTTTACATTTCAAATGTTGAAGTGAAAATTCCAGTTTTAGACTTAAAATAAATGTGTTAATCGTTAGAAACTGTTTTGTTATGCTTTGAATGAATAATAAGATAGACAAACCAGCTTTAAAACGATTTTTTACTGGTATATTGAACTTATGTAAACAGGGCACGAACCTTGTTTACATGACGAAGAATTGTGAGCCCTGTATCTTGCCTAAAACTCAATGACTGACACCCAAATTTCATTTCATCATTAAAAATGCATTCCTAAAGCATTGCAAATAATAAAAACAGAAAAATAAAATTTGACCAAAATCGTGACCATGCCCCTTTAACCTATTGCACTACGCTTTGAGGTAACACTTGTGGAGAAAAGAATTTTTTTATATAATGAATTATACTTGATTTTATTGTTTATTTCGATATTAAGTACATGTACGTCATAATATGGAGGTGTCAAATACAAACTTTACCTTTTATTCGTCCAAAAATATTTCCGTGGGTAAAAATCAACAAACATTTACCTCAGCAATACCTTTTTCAACGTCAGAGTGCACAAATATTAAGCCAATCTTTACTTACCAATTGTTGACTATTTTGGTTTTGGAAAGGATTATTTGAATATTTTCTAGTCTATTAAGTCTCCAGCCATGAGAACGTGCCTCTGTGCTTAATAGAAAAGGTCATATGAGACCCCCCCAATAAAAAATAATATAAATAATAATTCAGTCAAATCCTTAGAAGCTGTTATAGTAATGGATAATTTATGCTTTTTATAATCTTTGAAGTTTCAATTCGAAAATTTGCTTAAGTTTTAATAGTCTATCTATTGACCATCTAAATAAAGGTATATATATGATCCGATATATCCAAAATTGGGAATAATTTAACTGCTACATGTAGAGGGTACATATGTAAAACAACTAGGAACTAGATGTTGTCTCTAAAATGGGTGCCCTACATCATCCAGCACTAGTGCAGATGCAATGCAAGATCATATTCGGAAAATATTTGAAAAAAAAAATACATTTTCATTATGGTGAATATGTATATTTTTGTAATAGAATTTCGATTCTTGTATACAATTAAACAATAAAATACTTTTTTTGTATTTCATGCGGGAATTAAAGCTATACACGCTATAATTTACGTCAATTTTGAATGACAGTGAAAACGCATGTGTTTGTCTACTTATAAAAGTTATCCTTAATCTGTAAATTACAATGGTGAATTCCATCTCGTTACAAAGATATAGATTTTTAATTGTTTATTTTCCTGCCAGGAAAATATACCTTTTCATGAATATTGATGAAGGAAGAGCAAACCGACCTCATTGCGCATGTCCGCGGAGAACTAGGTGGTCGTTATTATTTGCCTAATTAAATATCCAACCTTGATTTTTAATATGCTTAACAGTTGTTAATTTGAAATACATACATGTATAATGAGTAAAATACGTTTGTCATTCACGATACCCTTACTTCTGCATTAACACTTATAGGATCTATAAATAGCACATAGGGGAAAAACACAGGTCTACGTCATTTTTTAAAGGAAGTATTCGTATCTACTCACAGGCTTGTATGTTTTTCTTTTGTTTGTACTCGTATATCGGACAAATTTATGCTTTACTGAAAATATCCTTTCCTTTGTGGAACTATCACATTTATGAAGATGTTGACCCTTCACCAGTTTTGGTATGATAGGCTAAATTTAGCTGTAGATATCACGTGATAGATTGATATTCACGAGGAGGCATTACTTTCCTGGCAGGAAAATAAATATATTTTATTGTTTAATATTTGATATATTTGTTACGTGATCGAATTGAGCATTATAATTAACAGCATAAAGGTAACTTTTATTAGTAATCAAACACATACATTTTCCCCTTTATTCAAAATTGACGCAAATTATAGCGTGTATAGCTTTAAACAATAGCTAGCATTGCCAATTTTTTTAAAAATATTGCCAAGCACTTTAATAGTCGGTATGAAAACCAAATAAGCATCTTATTGTTTATATTTATATCTCCATGTGAATCATTTAATAAATCACCAATAAATAGATATCAAAAATACGTAAATTATCAATATTGTCTACCAGAACATAGCAGAGAGGGACCAACTAATTTCTGCATATATGTGAAGGTTACTATAGTACATTTATCGACAAATACTTTGAGGTCTGTCCGTGAGGTCAGTCCAATTAAGTCCGTGAAATTCACGCTCTTAATGTAGGTTTTGTTTTGATCAATCAAGATAATATTTTACGGTGCGACCGTTGGGGCGAGCGCAGCATGTGATCAAATAATGAATTATGATAAATCAATAAAGATAAAAGTATCAACGTAACGTAAATGAATTTGAATGCAAAATGAAATATAAACATGCCTATTTTTTTCTAGTAAATTCATTATTCATAATTTATAAGATTGTTTATTTATTTAAATAGAATTTATCTCAGATACAATGTTGTTGAATAATAAAGATTTTAACATAATGTTTTTTTGCAGTTTATTTCCTCTTTTCTTGCAGCAGACATTTTTCTTAAACTTACATATAAAAAAATTGACTTATCATAGAGTCCCCCACCCTCCCGTTTAAAAAAAAATATAATTTACGTATAAAAAAAATTTGCTGATCATATAAGAAAAACGGTTATGGAGCCCCCTCCCCCCCCCCCCGGGAGGATGTAATAAATGTGAAAATAAAGATACCATTGAGCAGTTAAAGAGCTAAATGCATACTACGCACTTACCATTCCTAACCCGGATTAGAATTTCCCTGATTTTGAGAATTTCTTTTTCATTTTGCTTGTAAATATTTTTTGAATGATGCTGCCGCGCCTCCTTTTAAAAAACGTTCCTGGAATTCATTACGGTAAATATATAGTGAATAAAATAAATGTGAGCATTCATCCAAATGAGAGCAACTTACAATCGTTTCCTATTTAAAAAAAAAGATGCCCCCATTCGTTAGCTTTGCAAGATTTTGAAAAGATTTTGGTATTTATATTTCAGCAGATTTACAATAACTACTTAGAGTAATTTCCCCTTATTGTGACGTGAAAGTTCACGTCGGTCAAGTGTCGTCTGTCTCTTTGAAAAAAAACCTGAAAAAAAACTACGTGAAATATACTGTTTTGTTTACTTATGATATTCTTGAAATTACACAATTTATCTGTTTCTCAAAAGTTTTACTTTGATTCTCGCGAGAAGGAATCAAGTCTAGTGAGATCGTCCGACATTGATAAATTGCATTGAGGGTCGAAATTTACTGACGCCGAAAAATTGTGTGGGATCAATGTGCAAGAAATCCATAGTGACGTCACTCGAAGGAACGACAACTCTGTTAGTCTTATGTAATGGAAATATTTTATTTACAATGCATGATGTACATAGTCTTTTATCTTGTTCTCGTGTGAGTGTGAAATGGGAAACCATATTTACAGGGAATTACTGGGACGATTAAAACAAGGCATTACTGGTCCGATTTACTGACGCCAAAAAAATCCGTTGAATGAATGTGCAACTCGTCCGAATTTTCTATTTACACACGCCTTGCGGGAAGAGCTCGAAGTATTCATTAAAGCTGCAAAATTTGTATATTTAATTCCTACTATAAATATTGAATATTATCAAAATATTAAATTCAGTTACCTTAGATATTCCTTAACTTGAGCAGATAAACTGGATGGTTCTATTCATCTAAAGAAATAATATAGGAGACAGCTATGTCACCGAGTTTGAACATCAGCAGGAGTCTGTACAAGAAAATTGCCTTTAATTTGCTTTCAAATTTTCATTTAACAGTTTTGAGAACATTATTGTATAATAATCACCAATATATAATAAAAATCTGTAAAAGAACATCTGCATACTTACATTATTCCTGCAGGCAGCCATGATGATAGCATCAGATCAGTTACTCCGATGGATTTGTCAAAAATGACATCACAGTTCTTTTTGGCGGTAATGTTTCATTCACGAGTGCAGAAAAGTTACTATGCATTGATACTGCATTTCATTCAAAGTGTAGGCAAGTAAAATGCTTCATGATGGACACATGCAATATAATCATGTACATTTAAAAAAAAATAAACAACTAAAATTCTTAATCTGAAATTAATTTGAATTCATTTATATTTATAGTAACCATTATATATTTATAATATATTCAATAATATTAATCTAAATTAATCTTAAGATTTTTAATTATAAAACACTTTTAGTCAATAGTTTTCTAAAGACACGCCAATTTTAAAATTATATACTTTGTTCATCTGTAAAATAATCATTTATATAAAAATTCAAAACACACATTTTAGTCCGTCGGACCGACAGTGGTGCAGTGTATTCACGCCCACCGAGATCAATTTGATATTGGCCCAACGTTGGTACAATGTTTATGTACCAACGTTGGATGAACTACGTTGGTCCAATATTGGAACGATGCCAATGCACCAACAGTGATAAATACAATGTTGGTTTAATGTTGGTCCAACGTCGTTCTACCAACAGCGATATGTAGCCAACTTTACAACCATAAGCCAACGTTGGGCCAACGTAAGCTTGCTATATGGGCTTATGGGACTGTTCTGACCCCACGAAACAGGAAAATACAAAATATCTTCTAATGTCATTATGATGCATCAAACGGTGTAAAGTACATTAATATTAATGACCCCCAGGTGCTGTCTTTAATAATAGGAGGGAAGGAAGGAATATTTCTTTCTTAATGTATTATAATGCATCAAATACATTGTAGGTCATGACCTTATGGGACTGTTCTGACCCCACGAAACAGGAAAATACAAAATATCTTTTAATGTCATTATGATGCATCAAATGGTGTAAAGTACATTAATGACCCCCAGGTGTTGTCTTTAACCCCCCCTTCCCCCCACCCCGCCTTTCTGAAATAGGAAATGATATGATACACTGTATATTTTGTTAACTTCTGAGATCTGAGATCCTCATCCTTAAACCATATAATTTATTTTTGCTCTTTGTGTCATTGCGCGTAAAATTGTATATAGATTATGCCCCCTTGGAGACACCCTGACATTTTAGAACTAGAAATAATAATGTATTTTATCTTATTCATATGTTATACAGTAGTGTTTGATCCATGTAGGTAATTCCTAGCCTAATGATGTCACTGCTTTGTTTAGAAGACTTTACAATTGCCCCAAATACTAGTAGGCGAATACACATGGAAGTGATGCATATAACATTTTGTTTATAAATCTTAAAAATTGAATTTAGCAATTTCCAAAATGTTAATATGAATCACGAGAGAAAAAACAATCAAGAAATGATTTAAAATTTGCTACTGTACACATGTAAGAATGTATTAAGAAGACTGAATCTTTATAACCAGGTTAGATTGTGGGGGGGGGGGGTGAATGTGGAGTATAAACATTTATAATTTGAATCATTTATTGTTATTAATTTTAACTTGTCAATGAATACTACTTATTGGTCCCAAGGTAGAAATATGACATCTGATCATATTTCAATAGATCATTTGTCATATAGATCATGCAAGATGTAATATAAATTTTTTTAAGAATAACATTTTTTACCAGTTTATAAAAGTTTTTAGACACCCAAATTATATTTTGATTTTTGTTCTGGATTAAGAATGCATACTTGTCTCCATACTTTATTAGTAAAAAGCTACAAAAGACAAATGAATTATTGTTACAATACACATACATTTACAAACATAATAACTATGACAATAATGCGACTCCATACATTTCCGTATACAAATGTATTATTGACTAGAACTGCTTTCCATAGATTTAAGTTTCATCAGCAACCACGTGTTTTGCAAAACCTTCCAAAATTACAACATTTACATTTACTTATACATCGTAAATCTGCCAAGAACTTATACTGTATGATAAAATACAGACTTATATTGTATGCTTATACAATGAAATGTGCATGCTATGCAAAATATGAATCTGCGCACTATGCAGAAAGTAGGTCATGTCGGCCGATAGACATTGGAGAGAAATACTCAACTATCATGAAAATGCAAGCTTATGCATACTAGAATTTCACTCAAAACTCTGGAAAGATACATATACAATGCGATAAACATACACTTACACTATGGCACTGCACACTTCACACAAAACGACATAATGCTCTGTAGCAAAACAGCCCGGCTCCAGCCGACATGTGAAACTCAAAATGTTTACTTAGTAAGTCGTACATAGAATGTTTCTTAAACATCACACTCCCCGCCTAATATCCCAAGGATATTACAATTATACAAAATTATAAATCATATACACAAAAATCTAAACAGTATGTGAGCAAACTAAAGCACACTAATAAACTGAACAAGTTAGTCAATCAGTAGCAACAATTCCGTTATTGGTCGAATGTAGGTTGTGTCCTTGCCGTCTTTGATCACCCGAACTTCAACTGTTCTCACTTTCTGATCGTTGCCACTTTCGAAAGTCTTCACAATCAAACCCATCGGCCACTGTCCACGGTGCAACTCCTTGTCACGTAATAGGACCACGTCACCTTGCTTCACGTCAGGACGTTCCTCACACCATTTCCTTCTTGCTTGGAGATTCTGTAAGTATCCATCCTTCCAACGCTTCCAAAAGGTATCGGAAAGGTGTTGTACATGTTTCCACTGAGCTTTGTAGATTTCCTTTATGTCGCCACAAATCTGTGGAGGAATGTCTGTGAAACCTTTCTGGGTAAGTAGCATTGACGGACTGATGACATAAGGACTGTCAGGATCACATGACAGTGAACAAATAGGACGGGAGTTCACGATTGCACACACTTCACACATGAATGTGCACAAGACTTCATGGGACAACTGTTTCGCATTTGGGTTCAACAACATGGCGTCTAGTATCTTGCGAGAGATCCCAATCATCCTCTCCCATGATCCTCCTCTGTGTGATGCATGGGGTGGATTAAAGGTCCATGTTATCCTGTTGTTGCGAAGGTAATCTTTAATAGGTCGTTTCTCTGTATAAACGGCATCTGCTTGAATCGCGTCCAGGACGCCTAAGAAGTTGGTCCCTCGGTCCGAACGCATCTCCTTCACTGGGCCACGTAGAGACACAAAACGTCGCAATGCATTTATGAATGATGAAGAGCTCATCTCTTCTATGACTTCTATGTGAATGGCCCTTGAAGTCAAACATGTAAAAAGTACCGCCCATCTTTTGTTGTGAGATAATCCTCCTCTGGTCTTGCGCGCGGCTACAGTCCACGGGCCAAACACGTCGACACCTACTGCTGAGAAAGGAGGACCAGGCGTCAGTCTGTCTGCAGGTAAGTCACTCATGCGCTGGTGTTCCAGTTTTCCTCGGAGTTTCCTGCAGGTAACGCACTTGTGTATAACTGAGTTCACAAGTGTCTTACAGCCAGTGATCCAGAACCCACCGGACCTCACTGCACCTTCTGAGATAAGTCTTCCTTGGTGATAAACTTTGCTGTGGAAATGGGACACAAGAATTCTTGCAACATGAGATTTTCCAGGGATGATTATTGGGTTCTTCTCATCAACAGGAAGGTTAGATTGGTTGAGACGTCCGCCAACACGTACCGTGCCCCTTTTTATCCATAAAGGGTTCAAAGTCACAATGCAGCTTGAAGGGGGTACAGGTTTACCTTCTTTCAAAGATCTGATCTCTTCCTTATAAAAGAAAGCTTGTACTTCCTGCAGGATGAAATGCTCAGCCTCTTGCATGACCTCAACATCGAATGCTGCTGAATCTGCAGCTCCTCTTTTCAATCGGCAAATCTTCTTCAGATTATAAACAGCACGCACCAAACTTTTCCAAGTTGAAAAGTTTTCAAATCTTGCCACAAATGGTGTGTTTATTTCCGTTTTCTTTACTCTTACTTCTGGACGTACATTATGGTCTTCTTCAGGAGAGACCAAAGGAAAGGTAAGAACTTCTTCTTTACTATGAGGAGATCTGAGTAAAAGTGGCCCTCTAAGCCAGTCACTCTCTGCTAGCTCTTCTACCGATGTCAAACATCTAGTCCCTATGTCTGCTGGATTCTGCGCAGTTGGTACAAATTTCCACTGTAAAGACTTAGAGCGTCTGTGGATGACAGCCACTCGGTTCGAGACATAGTTATAAAATCTGCGAGTTTGGTTGTTCAGGTAACCTAGTACTACCTTACTATCTGTGTAGTACGTCGCTGCATCTGGGTCGATATCCAAGTGTTTGAACACTGTCTGAGCCAACTCTGTGCCCAAGACTGCTGCACAAAGTTCAAGACGCGGGATAGTTGTAGTCTGAAGTGGGGCTATCTTAGATTTCCCAATGACGAATCCAACGTGGATATTACCAGAGTTGCTGATTGTACGCAGGTACACCACTGCTGAGATCGCTTTCTCAGAAGCGTCCGAGAATATATGTATTTCCCTCATGTGAGTACGGCTTAAGGAAAGCTGCGTAAACATTCTTGGAATGTGTAAATCTTCTAAAGAGCTGAGGGAGTCCTTCCATCTTGTCCACTCTTCCTCTCGGTCACTAGGTAAAGGATCATCCCAACTACTGTTGCACTCACCCACTTCTCTATACAGAATTCTGCCATGTATCACTATGGGTGCAATAAAACCCAAAGGGTCGAACAAGCTGTTGACAACAGAAAGAAGTCCTCTCTTTGTGAAGGGTTTCTCTAGAATGCGTGTGCTGTATGTGAAGCTGTCCGAGTTAATGTCCCATGACAGGCCTAGACTGTGCTGGACAGGCAAATCATCAGATCCAATGTCCAGTGACATTAAGTTCTTTTCCAAGTCCTCAGATGGAAAAGCTTCCATGACTTCCACATCGTTTGACACAATCTTATGGAGTCTGATTCTTGCATTGTTCAACGCAACCTGAGTCTTCTTTAGCAATCTAATGGCTTCTGCACTAGAGGGCAAGGAGATAAGACCATCATCCACATAAAAGTTCTTCATCACGTAATTCCTTACATCACTATCTTCGTTCTCTACTGTTTTCCGTAGACCATAAGTGGCCACTGCCGGTGAAGGTGTGTTCCCAAACACGTGAACCTTCATTCGGTACTCAATAAGTTCTTCATCCGAGTCGTTATTCTTGTACCAGAAGAACCTCAAAAAGTCTCTGTCCTCTTCACTAACAAGGAATGAGTAAAACATCTGCTGGATGTCCGCCATGATGGCTACTTTGTCCATACGGAAACGTAACAGTATACCAAGCAAGTCATTCGTTAGATTAGGTCCTGACAGTAAGACACTATTGAGAGAGAGACCTTCATAACTCACTGATGAGTCGAAAACTCCACGTATTTTTTCTGGTTTTCGTGGATGATACACCCCAAAAAGAGGTAAAAACCAGCACTCTTTTCCTGGAGGAACAGGTGGTGCAATCTCTAAAGCGTCACTTTCCGTGATTGATTTCATAAACGTGATCATGTGCTCCCTCTTTATAGGGTTCCGCTTCAAATCCCTGTCTAGCATCAGCGCACGCTTTAACGCTTGACTTCTGTTGTTCCCTAACTGCGGTCTACGAAGCTTAAAAGGGAGTGGAGCTTTCCATCTCCCGTCTTCATCTTTCACTAACTCATTGTCCATAATCCTGAGGAATTGGCGATCTTCGACAGAGATCCCAACTTCGTCATCATCCCTGTTCTGCTCGAAAATGTGGAACCCAACATCGTCTCGACAGGATGCGATGTCCTCCTTTAGATGGAAACTGTTAGGACAGGGTTGAAAAATCGACTGACGTTCACAGGTAACTATGTTAGTCTTGAGCACATTTATAGTCGATGGTTTATGCGACTTGTTGATACATACATCTCCAATGACGACCCAACCTAGTTTCAGCTGCAACGCAAAGGGTGAGTTCTTAGGTCCAAGTCTCTGAGACAGCACATAATGGGCCTCCAGTAGGTCACGTCCTATGAGTAGTAGAATTTCCGCTTGTGGATTCATAGGAGCTAAAGGTAGGTCTTGAAGATGTGGGTGATGTTTCACTACATCAAGGGTCGGTATTTCATGTTTCTCATTGGGAATTTCATTACATTCTGTAATGGTAGGCAGTTCCATCACAACAGAACCATCAGTCGTTGCTACCATCAGACCTGATATTCTACGACCACTCGTCTGTATGCGGCCCGCACATGAGGTAAGTGTAAAGAAATGTGTCTGTGAGTGAGGCACATTCATAAAGTCAAACAGTTCTGATCTTGCGAGTGTTGTGTTGCTCTGGTCATCAATCAGAGCATAGATGCGTAAACGTTGTGAAGGGGTTCCTTTCGGATATACGTCCACAAGTACAGCCTTTGCACACGAACGTCCAGTAAACTGTTCACCACACACCGCCGTGCACTTAGAGAGGATGTTTGCTCCCTCCCCGCCATTCTGTCTCTGGCTTTCAGGTGGATGAAGAGCTGTAGGGTGCTGTGAACTTTCACATTCCTCGCATCTTATATCTGCGCGGCAGGTCTTGAACGTATGCGTGTCTGATCCGCAACATCTGTAACACAAGTTATGTTCTCTGAGGAATAATTTCCGGTCACGAACGGATTTCTTCCTGAAAGCCCTGCACTCATTCAAGGTATGCTCAGCATCGTGGATAGGGCATCTCTTCCCTGTGGTCTTAAAGTCTCTTCCGGAGTCTTTAAAATCAGTCTTCTTGACATTCACTGATTTTGCAGGTTTGAAGTTCTGCTGGTTGTATCTTGGTGTCTCCTTGACAAAAGCCTGAGTCACTTGTAAGCCAGGGTCATTCATCATGGTTGACATTTCCTTCACAAATTCACAGAATATAGTAAATGGAGGGTAAGTAACTCCATGAGTCTGTTTGTACTTCGAGGCTTTAGAAGTCCACTTATTCTGCAAACCAGATGTTAACTTCTGAACAATGGGAAGCACTCCTACTGATGAGTCAAAATAACTGAATTGTTGATTGTATTTTGGATTTTCCTTTAACGCCAGTGTTTCGCTCAAAATATCTGAAAGTTCATACAACCGTCTTGGTTCGTTTGCACTGAGTCGGTGGAAATTCGCAAGCTTGGTCTTAATTGCTGTTTCGATCAGTTCAGGTGAGCCGTATCTTTCCTCCAGTCTAGTCCATAAGGTCTCACAGCCTTGTGTAGGATTTCCTATTGATGCTGCTCGGATGCTTTTAGCGTGTTCCTTAGAGCTAGGGCCCAACCATCTGATGAGGAGATCGAGTTCTTCTGAGGGCGAAACTGATGCCTCCTGAATAACTGACTTAAAACTGGTCTTCCAGGGTACAAAGTTCTCAGGTTTATCGTCAAAATTGACCAGCTTATTGATCATGAGTTCTTTCTTAAGTAGAAAGCTTGAAATATCAAACACAGTGTTCTTAGATGATTCCAATCCCTTGGGAACAGGTGTAGATATTCTCGGAACTGGGTTGACTGACTCGCTGTTAAGTTTCTCTGTTGCTTTATGGGATTCCTCGTTCAACATTTCTGTCAGAGGTTCCTTTAAGGTTGTCTCTACTGGCTGTAGACTAATCCCTTCGACAAAGTTTCTTGCCCGTTCAATCGGATCCTCGACTTCTACGACAGGTTCGGCCACTGATTCGGAGGAAACAGATATGTAGTCCGGTTCCATGCTCTCAAGAGCACGTAGCTTTGCTTCTGCCACAGCAGCATCTCTTTCGGCGTCAAGGACTTCCAGGTCCACTTGAATAGATGCCTGCTCTTTACGTAGTTTGGCTTCCTTCCGTGCGTACTGCAGTTTAGCCTTGGTCTCCTCCGCTTCAAGACGCTGCTGCGCCAAGGAGATGGAAGAGGCAGCAGATCGATGAGACCCAGCGCTTCTCCTTGATCGAATAGACTTTCTGTCTTCATGTTCCGCAGGCTTTGGGGAATCCCGAGGCTTCGCCTTTACCTGTATAGGCTTCGGAGTCTTCACTTGGACAGGATTGGGGCTCCTCATTGTCACAGGCTTGGGACTCATCACAAAGGACGACATTTCTGAGTCTAGCCCGCGCACAAACTCACTAACTTTGTCCATGAGTAAGTCTGTCACTACGTTCTGTGATGCTTTCTCTCTCTCACTCTCCTTTGTATTAGAGCGTTCCAGAAAGGCCAACAATTCTTCCTGAACTCCGCAGTACTCTTTAGCGAGGTTGATCAGTCTATCTCGTTGGAGATGGTAAGATTCCTTAGAGTCTGTAGCCATTTCTTTCATCTCTGCTTCTAACTTCCTACGCACAGTTCTCAGTTTTGTCCAAAATTTTGAAACAGACTGTTCGAAGAGAGCTCTTCCTGTCTCTGTCAAAACGATCTTCCTTCTGGGACGACCACTTGTGTCCTCTTCTGTTGGATTCATGGTTGCCATGTGTGCTTGTAGAGCCAGTCTTTTTACTGTTCTGGATTAAGAATGCATACTTGTCTCCATACTTTATTAGTAAAAAGCTACAAAAGACAAATGAATTATTGTTACAATACACATACATTTACAAACATAATAACTATGACAATAATGCGACTCCATACATTTCCGTATACAAATGTATTATTGACTAGAACTGCTTTCCATAGATTTAAGTTTCATCAGCAACCACGTGTTTTGCAAAACCTTCCAAAATTACAACATTTACATTTACTTATACATCGTAAATCTGCCAAGAACTTATACTGTATGATAAAATACAGACTTATATTGTATGCTTATACAATGAAATGTGCATGCTATGCAAAATATGAATCTGCGCACTATGCAGAAAGTAGGTCATGTTGGCCGATAGACATTGGAGAGAAATACTCAACTATCATGAAAATGCAAGCTTATGCATACTAGAATTTCACTCAAAACTCTGGAAAGATACATATACAATGCGATAAACATACACTTACACTATGGCACTGCACACTTCACACAAAACGACATAATGCTCTGTAGCAAAACAGCCCGGCTCCAGCCGACATGTGAAACTCAAAATGTTTACTTAGTAAGTCGTACATACATGTAGAATGTTTCTTAAACATCACAATTTTAATAGATCATTCGACAAGGGAGGGGGGGGGGGGGGGGAGAACAGTTTATATTTGAGTTTGTTTGGGAGTGGGGGTTCCAAGTCATATACCAGTATTTGACAATTTTTTTATGTAATTTAAAATAAGACTAAGCCATACTACAGTCATGAACATGAATAGTATAGAACAAAACACAAACTAATACATG